>NC_030424.2:18132500-18327500 GCF_001660625.3 Ictalurus punctatus | reverse complement strand
CTGTTTGTGCCACCATTAGCAGTAATAACTGCAACCAAACGCTCCCGGTAACTGAAGATCAGTCTTTTACTTACTTACTAGGACTAGGACTTACTCCTATTCTTTAGATCATTGTCTTACTGCATAATCCAGTTACGCTTGAGTTTCAATTTACAGACTGAAGACAAAACATCCTCCTTTAGGATTTTCTGGTAGAGAGCAAAATTCATGTTTCCCTCAATTATTGCAAGTTGCACAGATCCTGAAGCAGCAAAGCCATAGGTATGATGTTCTTTTTGTGGAATTCTGTGTTTGGTTTACACCAGATGTAAAGGGACCCCTGTCTTCCAAACAGTAACACCTTTAGCTCATCAATCCACAGATCATTCTCCCAAAATGTTTGAGGATTATCAAGATGTGTTTTGGCAAAATTTGGATGAGCCTTAATGTTCTTTTGGGTTAGCAGTGGTTTTCACCTCGCCACTCTTCCATGGATGCCATTTTGCCCAGTGTCTTTCTGATAGTGGAGTCATGAACAGTGACCTTTATTCATGCAAAAGAGGCCTGTAGGTCCTTTGATGTTGTCCTTGGCTTTTTTGTGACTTGCTGAATGAGTAGTTGCTGTGCCCTCTGAGGAATTTTGGAAGGTCGGACACTTCTGGGAAGGTTCAATACTGTGCCGAGTTTTTCCATTGGGATATAATGGCGCTAACTGTGGTTCTCTGGAGTCCCAGAGCCTTTGAAATAGCTTTGTAACCCTTCCCAGACTGATGTATTTCAACCACCTTCTTCCTCAAAATTTCTTTTAATTTTGGTATAGTGTGTTACTGTGTAAGATCTTTTAACCAACTTCATGTTGTTGAAAAAGTTCTATTTAAGTGTTGATTTGATTGAGCAGGGTTTGCAGTAATCAGGCCTGGTTGCATCTAGTCCAGCTGAACCCCGTTATGAATGCAGTTTCATAGATTTTTAAGGAATTAGTAACTATGGGGGCAAATACATTTTGACACAGGACCAGTTTGTATTGGATAATTTTCTTAAAAACTGTATTTTGTGTTTACTCAGGTTGCCTCTGTTTTATCTTAGATTTTGTTTTAATTTCTGAAACAATTTAGTATGAAATATATACAAAAACAAAAGCAAATACTTTTTCACAGAACTGTACCTGACAGGTCATGGGGGCTCGTTAGCTCACTGTGAGATCGATGTCTTATTGATGTCATATCGATGTCTCATTGCTTTTTAATTATTTTTTTTGGAATGTTGGTGGTATAGACAATAGGCAACTCTAGATATTTATTTATTGTAGCTACCTTACTATTTTAATGACCTTGTTGCCTCTACAAGCTTATTTTGGCAGCCCAGGGGCATAAGTCTGCACTGTATAGGGATTCTGTACAGGGAATCCATAGTTACATCCCCTGAAGCACATTCTTAAGTTGCTGGAATACCAGTGTATCTAAAAATGAATTAAGTCAATAGTTCAGTAGTCCGTCTGTAGAGGACCTCAGGTCGACAGTGAGGGATTTACACAGCTGGCCTGTGGGCGTAAACTCACCTTTTAAAGGGGGCTCATCTCTCTCTCTCTCTCTCTCTCTCTCTCTCTCTTTCTCTCTCTCTGTCTCTCTCTCTCTCTCTCTCTCTCTCTCTCTCTCTCTCTCTCTCTCTTTCTCTAGTGGAGCATTTGTAGTGCATGTGACGTTTTTCGATGTTGCTTTCCCCACTTTCCCCACCTAAATGTGTATGATCATATACTGAGTGCTTCATTCTTTGAAAGTTATTTATTATTCTGACTCTCTCTGTTGAGATTTTGTTTGTTTTATAATGCTATAGGTTAAAGATATTTTGTGCAAGCTATAATGTTACTAGTTAGTTTGTATTTCTCATATTATTATTATTATTTATATTTATCTTGTTTCATTTATTGTAGTACACCCTTTGTTTAACTAATGTGCTGTTTTATAGTGGTATATGATAGTGAAGTGGTAATGCCTGGTTTAAACAGTTGTGCATCAGGGAATCTGGCACAGTAGGAGCAGCTGTGTGTTCCCTGTTTGGCAGAGAAGGAAACACACCCAACCCCCAGCAGCTCTGTAGTCAAACCAGGCCACAGACCAGCACCTGAGCTAATCATGTAGATTATCAAAACAGTGCTCTCTCTAGGGTCTGTTTGCTGCTCCTCAGGGTGGTCTGTCACTCCACTCTGCTCTGGCCTCTCTCTAGCACTAAACGGGACGGGAAACCCCACTGTTCCAGAGATGATGAGCAGATCATGAGTGCTAAATAATCAAGATACCATGGATTACATACGACTTCCAGGCAAGAAAAAAGCTGAAGTTGGACAAACTTCAAAAGATATAGGTGATTGTCAATTAAAACAAATGAGAAGAAGAGTAGAAACTGAATTCTGATATGAGGCCACACACTGAATTCTGATATACCACCAAGCGCAAATCTTATATTACGAGCTTCCACTCATCACATGCACATGCATTATAGTAGCATTATTGTTACCCCACGGCCAGCAGAGGGCACTGCGGCACGGCTTCTGACTGGTCACGTGACTTTTGTTTTCATTTGCTTTCTGCTTGGACATTGATTTAAGTCTGAGCATGTCTCTGATTTGCCCCAGGTGTCCATGTTTTGGTTTGATTGTATTGACTATTTAAACCCCTTGGTGACTGCGCATTTGGCGCAGTATTATTTGGTTTACATTTGTCATGTCGAGGAAGTATGACGTTATGTGCTAACGTGTAGCATGCTAGCGGTTGTAGCTAGATGTCCAGAGTTTGTATAGTCAGTAGAGACCACGCTCCCTGTGTTTGTTTGTCTGCTAATTAATAAAGACTTTGACCTGCACCTGCATCCGCCTCCAGTCCCGTTTCGTAACAGAATACTGCGCCCAAAAATGCGGAAGCAGCAGGTACCCATGAGCGCCGCCGAAGAGGCCAGGATTTGGGCACTTTACCGTTCGTCCCTGGAGATGAGCAAACAGCTCGCAGAGGAAATTGCTCAGTGCAAAGCCGAGCTGCACGCCACGTCGTCTCTGGCGCCATATACCCCGTCCCCGCCGCCGAAAAGTGACGCCGTGCAACGCAGCCTGCAAAGTGACCTGAGCATCTGGGGCTTCCCACTGCAGGGGAATTGCACCACGCTGCGCAGTGCAGAGGTGAAGGCTGGCCCAGAAATTTTTTTTTGGGGGGGGCAATGAGGACAGCAGAGCTCCAGCCTGAGGCCGGTGGAGCCCCCACCTGAGGCCAACATGGTGACCTCAGAGCGACCGCCTGAGGCAGCTGAGGAGGCCGTTCCGCTGCCCTGTCCGGCCGAGGAGGCCGTCCTGCTGTCCATCCCAGCCAAGGAGGTCGTCATGCTGCCCTGCACAGCCGAGGAAGCTGTCCCGCTGCCCTGCACAGCCGAGGAAGCTGTCCTGCTGTCCAGCCCAGCCGAGGAGGTCGTCATGCTGCCCTGCACAGCCGAGGAAGCTGTCCCCGCTGCCCTGCACAGCCGAGGAAGCTGTCCTGCTGTCCAGCCCAGCCGAGGAGGTCGTCATGCTGCCCTGCACAGCCGAGGAAGCTGTCCCCGCTGCCCTGCACAGCCGAGGAAGCTGTCCCCGCTGCCGTGCACAGCCGAGGAAGCTGTCCTGCTGTCCAGCCCAGCCGAGGAAGTCGTCATGCTGCCCGGCACGGCCGAGGAAGCTGTCCTGCTGCCCTGCCCGGCCGAGGAGGCCGCCCAGCCCTCCAGTCCCGCTGGGGACACCGCCCAGCCCTCCAGTCCCGCCGGGGGCGGCGCCCAAAATTCCAGAGCCGCCGGGGCAGCGCCGTCTTCCAGAGCCGGCGCCCGGCCTTCCAGAGCCGCTGGGGGCGGTGACTTGCATTCCAGAGCCGGTGCCCAGCATTCCAGTGCCGCCGGGGGCGGTGCCCTGCAGTCCGGGGGCCCTGCCCTGTGTTCCAGAGCTGCTGGGGCGGCGCCCTGAATTCCACTTCCAGTGCCACCGGGGGCGGTACTCCGACTTTCAACCCTGGTGGGGGTGCTGCTCCGCCCCTCTGCTGCCCGACGGAGGCTGCCTCGCTTTCCGTGGCAGCGAGAGACAGTTCGCACAGGGGCCCTGGGACCCCCGTTGGAGGGGGGTTCTTGGTGCTCCGCGAGGAGCACCCTTTGGAGGGGGGTTCTGTTACGCCACGGCCAGCAGAGGGCACTGCGGCACGGCTTCTGACTGTTCACGTGACTCTTTTGTTTTCGTTTGCTTTCTGCTTGGACATTGATTTAAGTCTGATCATGTCTCTGATTTGCCCCAGGTAACAAATTTAGGATCATTTGGCTCTAAGAAAGTCACATCTGTCACATTTTAGGTGTTTTGCATTTACATTCATGTAATATTGTTGCATTGCTATTCTAAAAATACTCTGAAATTAAGCAAATCTTAATTATAAGGAATGTTTTCAGAACATTGCAGGACTTAATTAACTACTTAATGAACTTTCTAACACTCTCTATTAGCTGGGAAGTCATTATATTTGGCCTCAAATGCCCATAACTGCCCACACATAACTGGCTCACATATAATTCTAACACATAAAATAAAATCTTTTGATACTCATCATTCATCAGAGATAGCAAACAATTCATTTTGAATCATACTTATAATGATCTAGGGAGAAATGTGCATGTTATTCAGTTCAATTCACTTCAGCTTTTTTTTGTATAGTGCTATTAACAATGGACAGTTTCACAAAGCAACTTTACAGAAATATATAAATGTTATGCATGTTAGAATATTACGAAAAAAGGGTTTTTTTTATTCACATGACACATGTCCCAGTACAACCTAAAGGTTACATAAAGCAGCTGTAGATGTGTCTGGCTCCAGGCTGAAGTATAGATATCTTGGCCTACTTATCAGGGTCTGGATGCTCTCTGTCTTATGGTGCTGATTTCTAACAGAGCTTTTGGATTATCTGATAAGAGTATCTTAAATTTTCTCACTCACTGCGTTTCTCTTCTACATACTGATACTGCATTTCTACTCTTTTACTTTTCTACCTTTCATGATGCATGCAAGCCACCACATGCATCACTGATATTTCAGCAGTGTTCGGAGATGCCTTAATGAGTCATACAAAACAGAAAAACAGTGCAATTATATATTTTACAGTTCTTTTACATGCTTGTACTGGGTGGTCCTGATTTGTACTTTCCAATAAGAAGGGTGTACTGAAGGAACTAGATGCTGTTCTGTGGCAAGCCAAGTACTGTGGCAATTTTTTTTTCAGAGAAAGGAATGCTGCTAGTTTCAGTGACCTGCTTTATTTGCAGGAGAGCCATCTCATAAATGAAGTCAAGGCCATTTTCAGTGACCTACTGTTAAAGATTCCTTCCAGAAATCCATAAATAAGGACACAGTATTTATCAATTCTTTGATTAAATCTCTTAAATAACTTGTCAGAGTAGTATATCAGCTAAGGGACAAGGTAATATATCCTTGGTGGTGTATAGCTAATGTAATTAAGCTATACAGTACCAAGTGTGCATGACTATATACTGTATGTGTGCCAGGCGAGATACTGAGTATAGTCTATCATTTCCTAGTTCAGGGCATGATAGATAAAATAACACCAGTTTCTCATCTCATTTAATATTTAATATCATACATTTTTCAGTGGGATTTAACAAAGCTATAGTTTTATTTAATATCAATACAGTTATAACGGAAATTATTACTTCTAGTGAACTTGAAACTACAGTGTGTCTTATGTTGAAGTAAGATAAATGTGAGTACAGGATCATTAATTCTTTACTGGTGTCCAGTCAGCTGCTGCTGGTCAGCGCATAAATCTAGACTGAGCTTTGGGATACAGTGCCTAGAAGACAAATAACTGCAGCCGATGGGGAGCAGACAGTATCTCACAGTGGAATATATACTACACCCAGTATGTTGTCTAGAACACACACAGTCATGCACACACAACCCACTGACCCTTTCCAGAGGCTGTCTGTTTGTGTGGGTATGCCTGTGTAAAGCATGCACATGTGTCCATTTGCTTAATTTCACAACGCTAAAGCACTGAACTATTGCTATGTGTAGATAAATGTTTACTGACTTAAAGGCGAATTCCCCTTTGACCTTTCCTAGAGTAACAATATGAATGATTGATTTATATATATACACTACAGTCAGCTCTTAGCATGAGACTGCTGTGGTAGTCTCACCACTGTGAGAATGGAGGCAAATTAATATTTAATATACATCACATGAGAGGTGTAGGTTTCTCAGTTTATGTGCACTTTATTTGAAATTCAATAATGGTCCCAGCTTGTTTGTGAGTTCACATGGGGATTATGTTCTGCTATCTGTTTCAGGCATGTTCTTGATTCAGATTGTAATGATTGTAATGGAATTAATATTCTTTTTTTAGTACTGGATTTATTAGAGGTTAAATTCAGGAGGCCACTGAGACGTGCTGATGAGAGTTTTTTATTGTGGCTTAGAGGCTTTTGGCGGGTTTTCTCTTTTGGTTTTGGAAAAAAGATCCTTCTCTCTTACATCCATGTATTTTTATTTCCACTCTCTTATTGCATGTGGACACACCTAAATCCAAATCTGATCTCTATCATGTGCAGACTTTCATGTGCAGACTTGTGATGTACTCAAAATCGCTTTTCCCACATTAAATTATTCATGTAGTCATGCAACAAAACATGAAGTGAGGAAAAAGAGATGAAGTGATATCCAGGGAATTCTGGGACATTCAAAGAGATAAAATAATTGATTATGGGTGTGTATCGAAACATACACAATCTTTGGTATACTTCTGCAGTGTGCTGCAGAAATCTAGTCCTGATTTGATGTTTGTTATGACACAGATATGAATCAAAGAGAACACTGTTGACATAGTTTCATGCATCTGTTTTTGAGCATTTCAAAAATGCCCCTATGTCTGTCTTTCTGTTCTTGGACTTTCTGCTCCCTGTGGGCCTCCTTTCTCTTTTTTTTCATTCGCACAATTACATTACAGAAAAATTCCTACCATTCCTTTCCCTTAGAATTGAAAACACCTTTTACTTTGATCAAGCAAACCATATACTGTCACATAAATGTGATCAACAGACTATTAGCTTATCTGGCACTACTTTAAGGCTTTGAGGATTGTTTTCGCGGTGTTGTTTGTTGTCATGGCAACTGTGCCATCTGTTGTGTAAAGAAGAGCACTGGATATAGATATTGAGTTTCTCAGGAAAAGCACACAAGCCATATCAAGGCACGAAACCTTGGTGTTCTTTTGTTAACAGCCATGGGCTTCTCTATACTATCACATGGCTGTTTCAGGAATATCAAACAACCAATTATTAAGAAATCTAGTAATATCTATAGCCTTAGAAGCATTGTGCTTGCTTCCAAAATGCCCTGTTTCTTTGGAAAATTTGTGTATTATGCTTAATTTGTACTACACCCACTATACCTGTGTAGAGGAAAGTGCATGTGTGTGGTGAGTGTGGGTTCATGTGTGACTTTTTGGGGGGTTTTTGGCTTTGACTTTCCCTGAGAATCGGGTAATCATGGACAGCAGACTGTCTGGCACCAGACTGCTAGTTAACCTTGAAGATGTATGGAAGCAGACAAGTGCAATATGCAGTCAAATGAGGTGGAACTTTAGGTCTCTCCATTGTCCACTCACTCCAGCTTCAATCCTCTACTACCTGCCCTTCTGTTGTCCCACGAGACAATATAATCATGATACTGATCTCACAAGTTCACCAAACCTGAACATTTAAATATTTGACTTCTCAGATTTAAAAAAAAAAGAGAGAGAGAGAGAGAGAGAGAGAGAGAGAGAGAGAGAGAGAGAGAGAGAGAGAGCCAGGAGAGGTTTCATTTTCTACATGCAATTTCTATGAAAGAAATTATTAATAAAGAGGCACATGCATTTTGCAAAAGAAAAACATTTAAAACATTTCCTGCAACTCTTTGTAAAAGAAGGTTGCAATTTCATCTAATCCCTGTCCTACTCTCCATGTTTTGGCTCTTGCCATTCTGTGCAGCTTAAAGGTGCCATGGCAGTGAAAGCTCACTAGTGCCAAGATTCCACTCTGCTTATGCTTTCCACCTGGACCAATAAAGCCTGATCTGAGTTCATCTATGATGATGTTATCAGTAGAGGTGTTTATTTTAGCATCCATCACAGCTGCAAGAATTTGCCCTAACTAGAGTATGCATCAAAGCACACTGCTTTGTCAAAACAAGCTAAGTTCTTTTTGGGGCGGTAACTGGTGGTGCACTGAAATGAATTAACTAGATCTGTGGAACTCCTAAAATTACCATTTTCACTTTGTCATACACATTTCATACATGGAAAATGGTTTGACATTTTATGCTATATCATTGTCAACGAATGAGTGTTGGATGGTAATGCCAATATGAACTTTTTCCCATAGTTAGTCTCTACTGAGACTTTGTCATCTCTGCCTGAAATTGATTGTATTCCTCTTATTCAGAATTATATTCCTGCTGTGACTTCCATAATGAGCACTGCTGCTTATTTTGTGAGAACGGTGTGGACACTTTTGAAAGGAGTGACATCCACTTTGTCAATGCAGAGCTGAGTGCTTTTACCAAAGAAAAGCAGACAGCATCCCATTTCACCCACAAACAAGACAGCAGCAGGAGATTGCTGCTGGCATTGAACTTTAGACAAATGATTCTTTGTGTCCAGTTAAAAGCTATTGTTCATGTAGAATGGGGCAAATTCAATATGATTGTCAATCACTTGACTTATAACCAGCAGATCTCCTTCAGTGAGAATTTGAAGATATGGCAACCAGATGGTCAGTACTAAAATTAAATTAAGCTGAAGACACTAGAATGTTAAAGCTATTTAATAGCTATAAAACTATTTAAGAGCTTTGTTGTTTTGTTATTTACTTGTTATAATTCAGTATTTGGTAATAACCTGTAGTCTATACTTAACATTGATTTTGAAAAGAAAAAAGTACAAGGGATTTAAAAAAAAAATTGGGTTGACGTGCGTGTGTGTGTGTGTGTGTGTGTGGTGATGGGGGGGGGGGTTGGGGGGTGGCGGCACGTTGGTTGTATGTGTATTCCAAAGTACTTTAAATGACTGACACAAGGAGACTGCTCCAGGAGGGTTATTTCAAGCCTGTCTGAGACTTTTATTGTATTGTTAACATTGGCTATAAAAGCTGTTGATATTTAAGGGTGACTCAAATGGGACCTTGAAAGGGACAGAGAAAGGCTGGGATCATTGCCATTTCCCAAAGTAAACAACAACACAAGAAATCAAATCTATGTGTAAACATATCTAAAACAAAAGAATGCCAGACTTAAACATCTGTCCAAATGAAACTAACTTTAGTGGAAGTAATCAAAAAACCTATTCCCCATTTGTTGAGACATAGCTAAATGAATTAGGAGTTAAACCCATTTTGTGGGTGTGGGGCCAATTTGACTAATTTGCACTAATTCACACATGCTTAATAATTACCTAAATGGCTTAGAAAGGCTTACATTAGAGCAGTCTGTTGATTGGACTCTGAACAAACTCTGCAGTGGCCTTGTCCTCTCAGATACAAACGTATCAATATCAAAACAGCACCATTCATTGTAGGTCATGTGCCTTTTAGGGAGAATTGCTGCTGTTGTGGTTGTATTGCTAGTGAATATGATGCGGACTGAAGTTAAAGCTTAGATATGTCATCAGCAGCTGCTGCTCCATCTGAGCAGGACACTCAATGTAGTACACTCAAGTTGTGAGGCAAGAGGGAGGAGCAGAGGTTATTACAGTCTCCTTCACAGCATGTAAGAACACAGTGGAACATACGTGACTGGTCTTAGCCAGTGACCTTGCTTTTACATAACTCCTAGTTGGAAAAGATTTATATCTTTAGTTGGAGGCACATGCTTCATGGGGTCTCCTATTCCTCTTTTAGCATATTAAAACACCACTATGAACTGTTGATTTGATTGTATTGTAGTTGAAGATTCTAAGGAGTATCATAAATATTGCTGACTAGGCCAATTCTAAAATTAGGAGAGGAGGTTTATTGTCCAGAAACAGGCAAGTAATAAAAAATACTTGACATTTGGGAATATGTTTTCCATATTCTTTCCTCAGTGGTGAAGTGAGGATTGCTGTACGAATGTCAGTTGATTTGCTCACATGGAAAGTTATTTTCTGTGCAGAAGTAACCACTGTAATGTGCTATTAAAATGACTCTCCTTCAGTCCTAATATACTAAATTAATTTTTATCTATAAAATGCTACAGATTTCAGCTGACATGGCCAAAAGTATCTCACCACTTTGCTCCCAGCCAGGAAAGGAATACAGCATGAAATAAAAGAGTCAGGAACAGAAATTTTCCTTGACGTCCCTCTCTGGCTACGTTTTGCTATCTTAAGTGTTTATTCATGATCAAGGGCATTTATTGGCCAGTCAACCACTTTGGCTCTGCAGATGGTATAGTGCTCCTGCTAAACCGCAGAGGGATTCACAGTGTGTTATGGAGCTGAATTCAGAAGCTGGTTCCCTATATAAATTTACCATATGAAGTCAGACTTGTCATCATGTGTTAGAGTTAGTGGAAAGTGAACAAGACTGGCAGCAAAATGAAATTGAAATGAAGCTGAAATGAAGGCTTTTCTAATATTTAAATTGAAAAAGCAAACATACATATGATTCCTAATGTATTTGATTTTATTTGGGTTATTTTAAGTTGTAATGTCACTGTGAAAGAAAAAAAAAATTATATATATATATATATATATATATATATATATATATATATATATATATATATATATATATATATATATATATATATATATATATATATATATATATATATATATATATATATATATATATATATATATATATTGGTTATACCTACCCCATGTAATTTTGGTATCATGTTTCTAATAGTTCTATCCAACAAACTCTTTGGCAATTCAATGGCAACTTAAAGTCAGAGTGCTGAGTGCAAAAATATGATTATTTTTTGAGTCATGGGACAACAAACTACATTATAACATGATGGTTCTGAGCTGCTGTGAGTCGCACTGACAATCAAGTAATAGTTTTGCACAGTCAGCAATGTGTTATGGCTGCCAGGTCAGTAGTGGGAGGAAATTTGTATGCATGTGTCATGCGCTAGCTCAGATATGTCAAACATCACCACGCCCCAGCATTAGGCGTAACATAAGTCCAACTCAACAGTGACAGACAAGCGCTGGCATCCAACAGGGAGAGAGTAAGTGAGAGAGCAAACAATCGAAAGTGAAATAGTGAAAAATGAAACCATAAGAGGAGAAGAAATTCAGCTGTAATGGAGTATTGGCATTCTTCTTGTAGAGGATGCAAGGCATTTATTTGTTCTCTAATTTGGTGGGAAGCTAGTGAATAATTCCAAGAGTAGGCAAAACACAATGTTTTACTTTCTAGATTAGCTGGACGTATGCACCTCAGTAGTTATGATCAAATATTCTTCTTCTTTTTTATGATTGTCACAAATATAGGATTATAAGACTTATTAATATTAATTGTCATATAATAATAATGATATTAATAATTATTTTTGAGGTATTACCCCATGTTGCCTGCTAATGATGTAACGACAATAACTTACCTCATAGGAATTTTCTGCCCTCAACATTAGTATATATACCCTGAAGCACAGCAGTAAAAGGAATTTTATGTAAAATCTCAAGAGATTAATTAGATATTGTAGCTCAGCGACTGCACTCAATGCCTGTGACTTTGTTATTCAGAATTCAGAATTCCATGATGTTGTGTTGGGAAACAAATCTTCAGTGGTTAATTACATTTAAAACAAACCCGTTGAGAGCTCATACTGAGTCTTTGTACACTCTACCATTTCAGAGGTAACTGTGAGATTTGCACATCGTTACAAAGATGCACAGAGATCACACATTTAGTTTGATACCACCTAAAGTAAGCTATGCATTCATATGTCTTGAGCAATTCTGTACCCTTTAAGAGACCTTAATGTTTCCCACTTCCTTCACTTTACTGCAGACATTCAATCATAGGATGGGTTGCTATGGCAATGGAGCAGACCCTTTCTAATGGCACTGGAAAAAGGTTGCTAAGTTCTGTATTTTATGTCCTGTATTTCTACTGAGAAATCTCTAAGGTCAGTATGAATGGATAGAATGAGGTGGGGTGATCTCTGAGTGCTCTCTGAATGAGCTGTGTGATTCATGTGTCCAGAACCTAAAGGAGCCATGACTTTGAATAGGACCTCCAATTCATGTAACATACGTAAGTGTGTAACACACACACACACACACGCACTCAATTGCACAATCGTATACCTCCTAGAAACGGCATAGGTCACACAGTAACTACATAATTCTAAATATTAAATATACATGCATGCATGCACACATGCCCCTGGGCTTTGGTCCTCAGAGATGGAAGATCAGATAGAGGTGGTATTAATAACTGCGGATGAATCATCAGTTCCAGGTTAAATGTTTTCCATGTGGTCATTCCACTCCCTCACTCTTGTTCTCTCTCTCTCTCTCTCTCTCTCTCTCTCTCTCCCTCTCTCTCTCCCTCTCTCTTTCTCTCTCTCTCTCTCTCTCTCTCTCTCTCTCTCTCTCTCTCTCTCTCTCTCTCTCTCTCTCTCTCTCGTATCTCAAAGCAGAACACTGGTTACACCTCACAGGGTCGGTCCCCTGCTTCTGTCTTAATCAGAAGGATCAGGGCATCCAGGCGAATAGCATATTGGGGAGCCTTTTCAGGTTAGGCAAAGGGTTCATTTCTAGGACAGCCTTTATTCAAACAAAAGTCATTTCCCAAGACAATAGGGGGGTTCAGTAGAGGCCATGTCCATACTCCCTGTTCCAACTTATATGAATCATACACACTAATTCAATTGTATTGGAGAACAACAGTGAATGATGTGTAAAGAAAGAATAATTATATTAAATACAGTAAGTTTATATATAACAAAAGGGAACACAATAGAAAGTCAAATATTTTATTTCTTATTTATTTGTTTTTATTGTTATAGCTGATCTAAATGGAGGATTTTTCTGTTATCATAATGGTTTGTCAAACATAATACTTCCACAAAGCAAAATCCCCAGTGTTAACACCTAGAGTGTTGAATAAACTCTTTCAGTGTTCATTTGTGTCCAATTGTACATGAATAAAAACTGTAGGTGTTAATTCAACACCATGGATTTTACTGTGCAATACTGCATTTTTAAATAGTGCTGGGACATGGCCAGGGGATGTAGCTTTTGTGGTATAGAAAATGTTTGCAAGTTTAAAACCTCAGTGGTTTGATTACAAAAAACAGTATTAGTAAAATTACTGACGAAAATGTAAAGCAAAGATTGTCTGTTTTCTATGGTAAAAATTAGCTTGAGGTGATAGGGCATAGAGCAGTGCTTTTGATGTGAAAACCAAATAATGACCTGTCTCAGAGTCTTAGACTCATGACTGACACTCCATTCAGTGTCAGTGTCATGAGTCAGCCTGTCTGCTTTATCTATAAAGAAGATCAGCATGATTGCAAGGCAGACAAACTGCTTTATGAAAGTGTATACTTATGTGGGACAGAGAGAAAGAGAGAGAGAGAGAGAGAGAGAGAGAGAGAGAGAGAGAGAGAGAGAGAGAGAGAGAGAGAGAGAGAGAGAGAGAGAGAGAGAGAGAGAGAGAGCAGTAGTTCTTCATTGGTGAACTCTGGGCCTGATTTGCTCGACTCAGCTAATATTTCGGTTGGCTGAGAATCGCTGGCTGCAACAAAAGCCAGGCTATGACATCTTAATTGTAGTCCTTTCGTTGTATTAAAATAGTGATAATTATAGTGTGTAGAAAGGAATGGGGTAGACCATTTTTTTTGTTGAATTCATGTCTATATTAATTTCCCCTGCCACCTACTGTGCATATAGGGCTTACTGTTTTATGCCATAATTATGTGACATCTTGTTGGCTATGCATAGCCATTTATACAGAACAGTGAAGCTCTTACTAAGAAATGTTGGCCTTTTCTAGGAAAGTATGATTTTATTTACAGTAATAGCATTTTACATTTAATGCATGAAGCCTATGACCTTAGGAATTGTACACCCAACCCAGCATGCTCCCAAAAAAATACATGGACCTATGTTGTCTATCTACCCAGATTAACCACCACTGCTGATCACCTTCTCAGACAATATTTTAGCTTGTGATTATACAGAGATTAGAACAAAGTCCTTCAATCAGATAATCATTTATATCATGTTGGATTATTGAAAGATGCATACTTTAAGACACTAGACACTAAGAAAGAATACATATTAGCACATGTTTCTGCTTACATTGCAGATGAGAGGCCTAGGGCTTCTGCAGACAGATCAGCAGTTTGTCACAGAAACACCACTGCTGTCAAAACAGTGGTGTCTCCTACACATACTAATGGCATACTTCATCATTCTAAAATACTCTCTCTCCCTCTGTCTCTCTCTCTCGACCCACCCAACAGATTCAACTGCATAGAGAGAATAAAGTCTAGTCCATGTTACTATTCATTGCTTCTTCCCATTGCTCATTGTCTCCCATATGAAACTATAGTTTGACTCTTGATTTTGTTCACTTTCCTAGGACCTTGTGTCAGTATCAAGTGTATTATTTGTCAGTATATTCTCTTTCTTCTCATCCTCAATGCTTGGCGTAGCTCTAAAATTATTGCTGACCATGCATTGGGATAAATATTAGTGTGTCAGAGTGGTTTAAGTGAATACTCAGTAAATTAATAATGTGTCATCAGTTCCAGCCCACAAAATGCCTAATTGTTAGAGATGATGAGTGTACCGTCTGACCTTGGTATTTGTTAGCCTTTAGTTTGGTTTCTCAGTTCCAATGGTCATTGGACTTTATCATGCGGGTTTCTCGCCGCAGAAACAGAGGGTCTGCTTTTATCATTATACATTGCTTTGCCAACAGGAACATGGACTAGCCAAGCATCGGACTGAAGTCTGTGTTTAGTTAACCCCTTAACCAGAGCAAGAAATGAGCCTTGTGAATAACATCACTCCATCTAAGAAAAGCATGAGACCTGCAGCTGATTCTAAATCCCATCTGAATCCTGCTCATTTCTGCAGATTAATGTTAGAGGAATGTCCAAAACACAACAACAACAAAAACACAGTATGGTACATATTCCACATGTTCTGTCACTTCAGTTAACCAAAACCATTTGTTGTACATTGAAAGAAGTATTTTTGTAGCATGATACACCATTACATAATCATGATAATCATTAAACTCTGATGGAGTACTCTATGATACAAGCTATATATGTCACTGGCTGCATCTTGAAATTAACATTTAAGCTTCACAAGTGAAAGTTTAATTGCAAGGCTCAGGATGCTCTTCCTGCTCAAGCAAACTGCAGGGGCAAAATGGGATAACAGCAAAGATACACGACTCTCTTAAATAACCTCCAAGTAAAACAGAGGAATTCCAGGCTCCAGCAGAGAGGGGGGTTGGGGGGGGGGGGGGGGGGGTGCTTGCATAGTGAGTGAATTTTGCATTTGCCATGGTCATCCATATACAAGAATACAAAAATTTCAACTCCTCTGAGAGCACAGTGGAGGCAGAGCTCAGGATCTGAGCCACTCTTAGTGGGCCAGATGCTTATCACAGTCTTACATATAAGCAGAATTTTTAAAAGAAAAATGAGAGCTTGTTTTTGTTTTGTCCTCTGGGACAGATAAGGTAGTTTTGCCCCAAGACAGTTAGGCACTGCTTATCATGACTTTGAGTTCAGACATGACAAAAACTTGCAGGCAATCAGAATTTTTTTATTTGCCAGTGTTTTTTAGTAGCTCAGGTGGTAAAGCAGGTTGTCCACTAATCATAGGGTTGGCGGTTCGATTCCCAGCCCACATGACTCCACATGCCGAAGTGTCTTGGGCAAGACACTGAACCCCAAGTTGCTCCCAATGGCAGGTTAGCTCTGCTATCATTGGTGTGTCTGTGTGAATTGGTGAATGAGACACAGTGTAAAGTGCTTTGTAGAACCGCTAAGGTTACAAAGGCGCTATATAAGTGCAGACCATTTACCCATCCATCCATCCATTTTCTATACCGCTTATCCTACAGGGTTGCAGGGCAGACCATTTACCATTTTACCATATAGAAAAGATTTTGTGTTTTCCCCTGTAAAGATTCAACTCCTGTCTTTGTGTTTGACACACCACTATATAAATTACTAACTGCCCTATGTAAGTACTGTAGCAGACTATCTCTGATTCAGTCACATGAGCCCCCTTTTGCGTCTTAATAAAGTTAGTGAAGTGGAGTGGTTTGATGTGTGAATTGTCTTTTGAATAAACAAAATGAGCACGACCGAGTTCAGAAAAAGGTCCCGACTCAAGGCTCAGTCTTTTCTGTTTCCCACCAGCATAATTAAAGACTCACCATCATAACCCTGCTAAAAAACAGCTTATGCCAGTATAGTTTTTTGTTCAGACCCATGTTAGTAGAGCTGGTCTTGCTCATGTCCTGCTTGTTCTCACTATGCATTATGCTAGTCACTCTACAGTATATACACAATGAAAGTCCATGATTGACCCCTGGTGTCCATAATGCTTATCACAACCTTTATGCTCTCCTTAAATTAGACCTGAGTCATATCTCCTCATTGTTAGGATTTGTGTAAGAAGACTCATTACACTCCACAGGTCAAAGTGGGGTTGACCTTAGTGATCAAACAGTCAGATTAAAGCGCCATGCTTGGTGTCTCTGACCGCAGTGACTTCTGTTTGCAGCTGATAGTGTGAATTAGGTTGAAGACTACCAGGCTTCTATTGTTCTTGGTTAGGGTTATTGTGAAATCAGTCTTGTCACAATATCCTTTTGTTCCACTGACATCAAGCTATTATTGACTTAAAAGTAAATTTTATGTAAGATTAATGAATATTAAGATTTAATATAAGATTACTAGGAATCTACTTAGAATAACGATGAAAAATATCTTCACAATCTGATTAGGCTCATACAACATCAGGACAGAACAAAAACATGTAGGAGCAGTTTAACTAAACGCCCACGTAACACCTTATACAGATAGAGCAGTAGTGCCATCTGGTGGTTCACTATAGCTGTCTATTTCTGCTGCGCCCACTGCGTCAATTATTCATACCTATTTGTCAACATGAGAAAGAAAGAAAATGTTAATCCATGGGTCACATGAAATTTATGATCATGTATACAGTATGTGGGAAAATGTGTGTTTTATCGCTGGCACACATGACAAGGGATGTCACTGTGTACTAGGAATTTTTCATGAAATGGGAATGGAAAACTTTTGCCCATGAGATACACTTAGAAAAATAAATGTTTTATTTTGGTTTACTGGACATTTATTTTCTGAATTTAAGTACATGTCACTGTGCTTATGTACATACGCCTATCAATACAAGGGTTTGTAAAAGAATAGAGAATGGAGGAGACTCATCCACTCAGTGATTAAATGTATCATCAAGGTGCTTTCATAGTCTGTATTGTTGTAAATGTGTGTATAGCTGGTCACATACATATATGGAGTGGGTGGGTATCTGTCTGTGGATGTATTCTCATACTTAATAAACTGTATCTCTGTGAGCTATTAATGTACTACACATAAAATAGGTTATACTCATTTTGTAGGTGACAACTTCATTATTATAAATAATATCGACATTAATCCATCCATCCATCCATCCATCCATCCATCTTCTATACCGCTTAATCCATTTCAGGGTCAAGGGGAAACCTGGAGCCTATCCCAGGGAGCATCGGGCACGAGGCGGGGTACACCCTGGACAGGGTGCAAATCCATCGCAGGGCACAGTTATCAACATTAATATGTATGGAAAATGTAGTTTTTGGCACCATTCCATGCTTTAGGCATGGGTGTGGTTATTATGACATACAAGTCTTTGTTGAGATGGTATCTTGCTCTGATGGAACAAAAACTATAAACGTGAGTAAATGGGCTGTGCAGAAAAAGTAACTCATGACGGATTATGTGCTGATTATGTGCTGCTGCCTGCTGCCTGTTCATGAAAGGCAAATATGTGCAATATCATTTATAATGGTTAGGTTTTAACAGCCAGTTCAGCATCCGGGAAACACACACACACACACATATATATATATATATATATATATATATATATATATATATATATATATATATATATATGCCAAATGCATGATACATACTAACAGAAAAAAGTGAATCTGTAAGGTATGCATTAATTAACAAAAGCAACAAATTACCGAGTATATAAATATCATACACATTGAGCTCAATAGTATTGACACACCCTTTTGTTTAACTGAATGTCTTTTAAACAAGTTTATTATACTGTAAAATCTGAAGCTGAATTAAATTCACAACCTACAAATGTACGTTTGAAAACTGGATTAACTGCTTTGAAGGTATTAGTCTTATCTAAAACCTTTTGTACTAAAAAAAAAAAACCCTCAAAAATTAGATTATTAGCTCTTTAAACGTCTTTATCTTTAATGTTATGTTAATTTATGTTTAATGTTATGTTATGTTAGTAAGATGTTAGCTGAAGTTTGTTAAGCATGTATGGGAGAGCATGTGCCGGTATGCAGTCTGGAAGACAGCAACAAGCACATAAAAATATCTTGCTATGTAACAACATGTATCCAACCACAAAAACTCCTCTAGGCCATATCAGGCCATCTACTGTTACCTGGTTTTCTATTATTGGTAAGGGGAATATTATAAATAACATATGTATTGTGTTGGTTTACAGGGCATAACAGGATAAAATACATAATGACAAACATTCTGACCTACCAACACAAAAGTAAACAAGAAAACAAGTGGGCTGGGGCAGGGGAATTTAAAGGTAGACCTCAAATGTGTCAACAAACATGATCAGTTAACAGACTTAGTTGTAACTTCTGTGAAATACATTAATACATTCTTTTTTTTATAAAAGTCTTGAAAAAAAGTCTTTCCTAAAATCTACTAGTTTATGTAGTTCATATCATAAATTAATCCAATTTAGCAAAACAGGGATGTAAAAAAAAAAAAAGTGTTTTTGTTCATTTGAACAGTTTTAATAACTGCTCAGTAAAGATATAGATTTAAAGGTTTTGACCTTATCTCGGTCGGTTATCTTGTGAACCTTGGGTGTGAGGTGGAAATACACCCTGGATGGGATGCCAGTCGATCATTCATTCACCTTCACTGTGATGATCATCATTGTCTTCATTTTATTTCCTAAATAGGATTAAATAGTCTCTAACCATGTAGTTTTGCCTTTCTTCACTGCTCAGCAAAAACATGGAAGACTTAGACGATTAATTTTTGAAGATTTTAATTGTGGAATCTATCAAATTCAGATCTGATTTAAAACTATTTGATTTGCTACTTGTGACACTTATAATTTTCCATCTTATTGTGTTTTGTTGCTGTTGAAGTATGTCTAATTCTATAAGAATTACTAAATTCTTGAATAAGTCTAAGAGGTTTTCCCAGTGGCAAGAATACTTTAGATCTTTAGGCTGTATTCAACCCTCATAATACTTCAACATGATTTTGATTTTATATATATATATATATATATATATATATATATATATATATATATATATATATATATATATATATATATATATATATATATATACCAGACTAACAGAAAACCAGGTAACAGTAGATGGCCTGATATGGCCTAGAGGAGTTTTTGTGGTTGCATACATGTTGTTACATAGCAAGATATTTTTATGTGCTTGTTGCTGTCTTCCAGACTGCATACCGGCACATGCTCTCCCATACATGCTCAGTTTATGTGTAAGTTTTTGAATGTTTATATATATATATATATATATATATATATATATATATATATATATATATATATATATATATATATATATATATAAAAACATTCAAAAACTTACACATAAACTGAACACAGACGTTTGATGAACAGAAATGGAATAATGAGTCTCTGAAGGGGGGGGGGGTCAATATCAAAAGTATCAGTCAGTATCCAGCTGCTTTAAGTACTACAGTGCATATCGTCCTCATGGACTACACCAAATTTGTCAGTTCTTGCTGTGAGATATTACCCCACTCTTCCACCAAGGCATTTGCAAGTTCTTGATATGTCTTGGGGACACATGGTTACATGTAATTTTCCACTGCAAGTATGATCAGCTGTCCTTCCTGTCTCCCTGTAGCACTGTCTTAGGCGCCTTACATTACGGACATTGCAGTTTATTTATTGCTCTGGCCACATCTGCAGTACTCATGCCTCCCTGCAGCAGGCCTATGGCATGTTCACACAGGTGAGCAGGCACCCTAGGGATCTTTCTTCTGGTGTTTTACAGAGTCAGTAGAAAGATCTCTTTAGTGTTCTAAATTATTGTAACTGTGACCTTAATTGCCCACAGCTGTAAACTGTTAGTGTCTTAAGGACTGTTCCACAGGTGCATGGGCAATAATTGTTTATGGTTCATTGAACAAGCATAAAAACATTGTTTAAACCCTTTCCAATAAAGATCTGTAAAGCTTATTTGGATTTTTATGAAATTATCTTTAAAATACAGTCTCCTGAAAAAGAGACATTTCTTTTTATGCTGAGTATGGATCTTAAGTCAATGGATCTTAAGTCAACCCCTATGGCATTGAAACTGGGAAGGGTGGATACAGTTAAAAAGAGATTGCTGTAAAACTTATTATTGGGGCCATATAATTTGAGTGGGTTCCGTGGCATGGTTAATATTGTACCTTACACAATTATATATCTCCTTGAAGGATCTTTTATTGTGTTAGTCATTTTGAATTGTACACTCTAAAAAACACTGGGTTGGCCCAACAGCTGGGTAAATATAGGACAGAACACATGTTGGGCTAAACTAACCCATCAAGTTGGGTTGTTAATTTTTACCCAGCAAATGGGTTGTTTTTCAACACAAAGTAGTTTCATTTTTACAAAAATGCTGGATTAATTTTATCTCATAAATGGGTTAATATTTTCAGGGCTATTTTTACACTTTGAAAATGTCAAATATAGCCTAACACATTAAAAGCAAATATGCCAACATGGTATCTCCTTTATTTACACACAAGAAGGTGTTCAGAAATGTATTGCTAGAGCTGCTAAAGTGGTGTTTATATATAGGCGTTAAAGTAAATGACTCAAATAAATCATAGACAAAAACATCAGATTTTGATCAAAGGAGAAATTTAAAACATCCAAAAAACCGAGTTATCAACTTACGATCCAAAAAGTTAGCGGTGCATTTACACTGCAGGTCTTGAAGCCCAATTCCGATTTGTTGACTATATCCGATTTTTTTTTTTTTTTGACGATCCGCTTAGCCTACATCTTTTAAAAGTGACTCGTATCTGATATCTGTATTTACACTATACGCTTCGTGAAACGTCCCAAGGTAGACGTCACCGGAAGCTTAGGCCGCTAGGGAGGTAAAAATGGCGCAATTTGCATTGGACGCAGAAAAAAAGAGAGCCCATGTTGCAGCCTGGTTGGTGTCCACCTGAGTCGACGTCTTTGCCACCGTCGCTTTTTTTTTAATGACGTACAATTCGCATTGACAGGGAAATATCAGATCTCTCAACTTACATGGCAGATGCAAACGCACATATCCGATTCACATCAGATTTATTTCCACATATGAATGAGGCCTGAAACGGATCTGAGAATATCGGAATCCATATGCTTTTTTCCTGCTTACACGTTCATGGGTCATATCTTATATGTGCCACATGGGAGGAAAAATCCGAATTGAGTCACTTGGACCATGTAGTGTAAATGTGGCCTTTGGTAGTACTTTCCCTGCCTTAGGCCCCATTTACACTACATGGTTGAAAAAGCATCAGTGGCGAATGACGTCAACTCAGGTGAACACCAACTGCAAAAAACACAACTCTCACCAAGGGCTCTCTTCTCTTTTTTTTCTTCTCCGCCTTAAGAGGCCGGTGTTTTGCTTACATTTAAATATAAGCTTGTCTGGTGACGTCTACATTGGGTTGTTTCACGAGGTGTATAGTGTAAATGCACATATGGGATACGAGTCACTTTTAAAAGATGTAAGCGACTCGTCAACAAATCGGAATTGGGCATCAAGACCTCAAGTGTAAATGCAGCCTTAGAGAACACTCACACGTGCCAAAGTGTATAAATGACCAAAACCAAAAGTGAAAAAAATCACCAAGAAAAAAAATTATTTGTGATAAATAATTAATGATTATTTAAATGTAACTTATTGATTTGTCCAACTTTCAAAGTACAGTACTCCTCACAAACCAACCAATCAGATTGAGCCAACGGACTAATGTAAGATCTGGGGTTCGAACATTCCGATATGCAAAGCGGGTCGCGCACGTGATACGCTCGTGCACGCCCTGATACGGGGCTTTACTGGAGATTGTGTTGTCATACGTAACATCACTAGGCCAATAAATGGGTTTCCTGAAGGAAAACGACTCCCCCCCCCACAAACATATGTCAAATGTTTATTCATCAAAATCAATAGGGAAAATCCAAACGAACTGTCAAAGCTGTTGCAAAGCTCACAGATAGGTGTGCCATTGCAGCTAAATGACTGGTGTATGTTGGTGTTTCCGGTACGGTGTTTGGTAGGTGGAGTACTCCCAGGGAGCAATGAAAATATAGGGAGGGGCTACAGGGACCTGTGAAAGACCATAAAAAAAAAACCCCACCCAACATTCTTTCTGTATTAGCACCTGAGAACTGCAAGCAGAGCACACCATTAGAAAGGTAACTGTGTGTATTTTGCACTAAGTTATGTTGTACTTTATGTTTCTGCTGTTGATACATTAGTTATTTAAATGTATTAAGGTGCAGATTTTAAAATATATATAGATTTTTTTTGGAATACGCCACTGTGGTAGTATGAGCTTCCTGTGCAACTCATTTCCATTGCAAATAGGTGGCCTCGCCGCTGGTTAGTCGCGTGAAGATGGCCATCTAAATATGTAGATGCTAACACAAATCTAGGCTAAAGATAAAATGCACATAAAATGTTTTGTCTCAAACTTTGTGATGACTCGATGTCTTTGTTTGAGGCTGATCGGTTATGAATTGCAGTGCTGCTCAACACTAGTTTGGACTTTATAAGATTTGTTCATGTTTGAGTTTAATTGTGATTTTTAAAAACTGCAACTTTGTGTTTTATGTTTGCAATCAAGGTGAAGAGTGTCACTGGTGTGATACACTTGGCTTTGAGTTATATTGGTGCTCTATTTTGGCTTTATTGTGAACTAAATACTGCTATAATGCATGTACTGTTGCAAGATTGACGTTGAGAGTTAGGGATGGGGTTAGCATGTGTGTGCTTGTTTTTGCAACTTACTTTGTATGACTTGAACTAAATCAGAATTGTTCATGAGATCAGGTTACAGATTTCATTCATTTAACATTATTATATTGGTTATACTATACATGGATTCCTCTGCATTTTTAAGAGAAGATAATATTTCTCTATTTATTTGTACTTTAACTGCCTGGGTGTGGTGAGGGTATATTGTGAGTCATCGCTTGCTTCTGTACTGTGGTTTTTAATGTCTTTGTATTATACAGTTTAGGGAACCTGCAATGCTAGATTTCCAAGTTCTTGTACTTTTTTCTTTAAAATGTTTATTAACTGGCCCTACATTCTAGGCCTAGGGTGAGAAAAAGAAAAATGTAGAGTATGGTACATTCCTTGAAATGCCTATCAACCCAACATGCCTCTGAAGTGCTTGGTGCACATGCCTAATATTCAAATATCAAACAAAAATATTAAAGCCATCATTAATGTATACGGGTATTCCTAATCCGATCTTTCTGTTTTGTTTCTTTTTAGATATCATGGATGTAAGTGTACCTTATTCATACATGGACCACATAATAAAAGACTGGGACAGAGACCACACCTGAAACTAATGTATACACTATAAGCATAACTGTGCTTATAGTTTCCAGTTTGACTTGTATCTTATTCCTTCTTTCTATAAAGCTGAATGTGTTGCATGACCTATAAAATTGAACTCTTGCTTAACTATTCTGTCTAGCACCTGTAGTTCTCAAACATCTATGCCACAATTTCTATTGAATAGCTGATTTTTAAGTGCTTGGGCCAAAGCTGCTTCTTCTTTTTTTTTTTTTCTTTTTTTTTTTCTGCAACCTAAAGTGGACAAGTTTTAATTTGGTGAGAGGGTCAACACAAGGCTGTAACCATGTCTTGAACTATGAATCATTCACAAATTGCATCACTAACTTTGAAAAAGCCATAACAAAATCAAGTATTTTGTCTGCAACAATCACAAAAAACTCAGCTGAGTCCTGTGTGAATTGAAATATACTCTATAAACACGTCTTTCACCCACCTCAAACTCATCTTGTTCCTCCTAAAGTCTTACTGACTTGCCTCACCCCCTCAAAGAGAGAGAGGGAAAGGCATGTCTCTCTCAATGTCTGTCGTGGTTATGCCCCTGGGTCAGCAATACAGAATGAAGCCCAATACATCTGAAAACCAAAAACCTCCATACACTCCTGAAGCGTGTGTGATTTTTATATATATATATATCACAAAAGTGAGTACACCCTCACATTTTTATAAATATTTGATTATCTTTTCATGTGACAACATTGAAGAAATGACACTTTGCTACAATGTAAAGTAGTGACTGTACAGCTTGTATAACAGTGTAAATTTGCCATCCCCTCAACTCAACACACAGCCATTAATGTCTAAACTGCTGGCAACAAACGTGAGTAAACCCCTAAGCGAAAATGTTCAAATTGGGCCCAAAGTGTCAATATTTTGTGTGGCCACCATTATTTTGCAGCACTGCCTTAACCCTCTTGGGCATGGAGTTCACCAGAACTTCACAGGTTGCCACTGGAGTCACCCCCAGCTTCTTTAGCAAGGCAGTGGTCGTCTTGGATGTGTGTTTGGGGTCGTTATCATGCTGGAATACTGCCCTGCAGCCCAGTCTCTAAAGGGAGGGGATCATGCTCTGCTTCAGTATGTCACAGTACATGTTGGCATTCATGGTTCCCTCAATGAACTGTAGCTCCCCAGTGCCGGCAGCACTCATGAAGCCAAACGCCATGACACTCCCACCGCCATGCTTGACCGTAGGCAAGACACACTTGTCCTTGTACTCCTCACCTGGTTGCCGCCACACACCCTTGATACCATCTGAACCAAATAAGTTTATCTTGGTCTCATCAGACCACAGGACATGGTTCCAGTAATCCGTATCCTTAGTCTGCTTGTGTTCAGCAAACTGCGGGCTTTCTTGTGCATCATCATTAGAAGAGGCTTCCTTCTGGGACGACAGCCATGCAGACCAATTTGATGCAGTGTGAATCGTATTGTCTGAGCACTGACAGGCTGACCCCCCCACCCCTTCAACCTCTGCAACAATGCTGGCAGCACTCATATGTCTATTTCCCAAAGACAACCCCTGGATATGATGCTGAGCAGGTGCACTCAACTTCTTTGGTCGACCATGGTGAGGCCTGTTCTGAGTGGAACCTGTCCTGTTAAACCGCTGTATGGTCTTTGCCACCGTGCTGCAGCTCAGTGTCAGGGTCTTAGCAATCTTCTTATAGCCTAGGCCATCTTTATGTAGAGCAACAATTATTTTTTTCAGATCCTCAGAGAGTTCTTTGCCATGAGGTGCCATGTTGAACTTCCAGTGACCGGTATGAGGGAGTGTGAGAGCGACGACACCAAATTTAACACACCTGCTCCCCATTCACACCTGAGACCTTGTAACACTAACAAGTCACATGACACCAGGGAGGGAAACTGGCTATTTGGGCCCAATTTGGACATTTTCACTTAGGGGTGTACTCACTTTTGTTGCCAGCGGTTTAGACATTAATGGCTGTGTGAGTTATTTTGAGGGGAAGGCAAATTTACACGGTTATACAATCTGTACAGTCACTACATTGTAGCAAAGTGTCATTTCTTCAGTGTTGTCACATGAAAAGGTATAGTCAAATATTTACAAATATGTGAGGGGTGTACTCACTTTTGAGATACTATGTGTGTGTGTGTGTGTGTGTGTGTGTGTGTGTGTGTGTATTTTAATTTTAATATATTATTAATATATATAAAGTTTTTTTCTTTCTTTTTTTTTCTTTCTATTTTTCAGCTATCAGATGCTCTTGATGATGCTGCACAACCCAATCCAAGTAATCTCCAGCAGGCTGGAGGGCCAACATGGCCTGGCCAACCCACTAACCCCTCCTGGCCTGGACAGCCTCAAAATCCTGCTTGGCCTGGGCAACCATACCAACCCTGGCCCGGGCAACAGCCAAGCATGCCATCCTGGCCTAATCAGCCAAACCAGCCAACATGGCCTGGACAACCCAGCCAACCTAATGCACCAGGTTGGCCAGGACAAGTTCCACCAACTGCCCCGCAAAATGTGACATTGGTGAGATTGTAGTTTCTGTGTTACTATTTAGTTTCCTTCACATCGTATCTCAAATCTCCTCAGAAGTATGTAACAGCATAAAATAGTAAAGCACATACTTTTCTAAATGTATATTTTTACTAGACTGTCCCATTAGACATGCCTCTGCCTCGTGGAGTACATGACAAGCTGCTCATTACCATCAAGGGGGAGCCTAAACCAGATGCCAAAAAGTAAGAACAAACTGAAACCAGTGAGCAGTTCTTTCCTCTATTCTCATAATTTTGTAGAGCAGAAAAGTAGACCTATAGAAGCCCATATGTACTTTGATTAGGATTATTTAATATGCTAAAATGTTTCCCTGTTCTCAGGTTTTCAATCAATCTGGCCAAAAACGGAGACATTGCCTTTCACTTTAACCCCCGCTTTGATGAATATGGGATTAATGTGGTAGTTAGAAACAGCTTAATAAATAATATGTGGGGCACCGAAGAAAGAACAGCTCCCTCATTCCCTTTCATTCCAGGAAAGCCTTTTGAGGTGAGTATAATATTTAAATATGCTGGTTAACTTTGGTTTAGGACAATTCACATGGGTGCCTTTTTGGGATCTTATTGCTTTCTTTGGTGTAGTTTTGTTGTTTGCTGACATTATAACCACCTCAGTACATTGGGATGAACCGTCACGCTTGTCAATTTTTTTTGTAGGTGAAGATCTTGTGTACTCCGACTGTATATAAAGTGGCTGTGAACCATTCACACCTGCTTGAGTACCAACATCGAATTCATGAGCTCAACCAGATTAACCATCTCACTGTCTTCGATGATGTCAAACTTGCATCTATAAATATGGAGACCCTCCCCTGAGGGGGAATCTTGAATATTATGATGGCCATGTAGGAATTATTGGGTTCGGTTCTTTTTTTTTTTTTTTTTTTTTTTCTTCTTTTTTTCATGCCTGTAAACCCGAAGTGTCTTTGGTCATGTTTCCCATGCCTGCCTGTTTTGTATTAGATAAAAAATAATTCTTTCATGACTGCTATTGTGATTTCTGAATTGACAATAGAAGTAATAGAATAAAAGAATTGTAAAATGACTATACTAGAACTGTGCTGTAATAGAACTATAGTAGAACTGTGCTGATTGAATTCAGAAGACCAACCACAAGCCACAGGCAAGTGGCCAAGATTTGAATTTAAGGCTCTTCACTGAATGATTTATTAGCCAGTAAACTCTATTGTTGCTGTGTACCAGTAGCAGGTGCCATGTTGTAGTCATGGGAATTTGTAGATGTATAGGTTTAATAATAACCTATCATAAACTGCAGTTGTCATTCTTCTAACCCACACCACTATATTAAGGTGTGGCAAATTTAGATGCCAGTAATGAGCAATGACCTTGGCAAGTCAAAGAATCTTAGCTGTGTGATGAAAATTGTACATGCACAAACATTAAAGACAATCCAAATGCAAATTGTGTATTGTGATGTCAGTTGAGACAAAAATGAAATTGCCCAGAAGTTAACTTTATCCATCTTAGTCTAGAGACTAATGAATGACTCGTATGGTATTATCCACGATATGTTTAGAAAGGAACTCGAACGAATTAGAAATTCAATGACCTTTTTTTTCTGTTTTCCTGGTCTTCAATTACATTACTTATTTTGGTATTCATAGACATACAAGTAACCTAAACTGAAAGGATTATAGTTACTGGAGTTATAAAATGCCTAATGTTCAGAAGAAATTCAACAGTTCAGGAAATTAGCTGTCTATAAACTCACATCTCACACTTTTGTTCCCTTTTCTTTTTTGGCATGCACCACCTCTCAATTTTCATGAATTCTACTCCCATGTAGGGGGCCTGGAGAGGACCTGATGCACAGATTAGCTGCTGTTAAATTTTGAAAAACACCAGACAGCCCTCATGGTCACTAAAGGATCAGAATACAAGAGATATCCTAAAAATTTATTATGCTTTAAAAAATATTTAGTTAATGTAGTTAAACAGCCTACACTATATAAAAGGTTAAATCTAGCACCTCACATGGTTGTCCCTGTGGATAAACCTTCAAAGGTTCTACAACAGGGGGTTTTACTTTCACAAGGTTTCAGGTAGAACCCAATTAGAAAGCTAAACCAATCAACCATACGAAGGGGGTGCTGCTGGGGTTTCCTCCGGGTACTCCGGTTTCCTCCCCCAGTCCAAAGACATGCATGGTAGGCTGATTGGCATGTCCAAAGTGTCCATAGTGTATGAATGGGTGTATGAATGTGTATGTGAGTGTGTCCTGCGATGGATTGGCACCCTGTCCAGGGTGTACCCCGCCTTGTGCCCGATGCTCCCTGGGATAGGCCCCAGGTTTCCCTGTGACCCTGAAGGAAGGGTAAGCGGTATAGAAGATGGATGGATGGATGGATGTCTTTGCTCTTTGTTCTATTAAAACCAAGGCTGCCACAGAGTTCTTCAGTCAGGTCAGTGCTGCATTTTTAATGATGGAAACATTTGTTGCAAAAGCCCAAGTGTAATATAACACAACTTGAATTATTCACAAGTCCTTGTTTTGAGTGCTTACCTAGAACTTTTGAGAGGAATTTATTCGTGTTCTTAGTTCATTTCAAGAGCATTAATTTTACCTTGCTCATGTCTCTTAACATTTTTCACACTTTCTACCTGCGGAATAATTATATATAAATGTATAACTTGATATCATTCAGTATTCTGTTATTTGATGGGTTTGTGTGCTGAAAGTATGCTTGGGACAGTGTTCTATTCTCTTGTTTATAAAATAAAATTTTACAGAAACACAAACATCACAGTTGCATTATCCCAACACCAGTACAAAGTGTGTTTTGTTCAGTCATTTATTTCACTTACCACTGTCCATCTCTTACCACCAATCCCATCTGCAAGTTAATTTTAGAGTCAGCATAACTACAAAATAAAATATACTGAAATCTGCACAGCATTTATTTCTTCTCTTTCACTCAAATTGCCATGACAAGTTTTGGATATTGAACTTGAGGGTATATGTTTTCAAAAATTAAACATAAAATAATCCATTGTCTTGACTACTTGTGACTACTTTTGATTTGAAACAAAGGTTATCTTCAAGTTGAGTTTACGCACGTTTTTAAGGCAGCAGGTCTACTTTTGTTTCTAAGTTTAACCAGAATGAAATGTCTTACAGTGTGATATAGAATGACACCAACAAAGGATTAGGATATACTATATTAGTTTTAATTAGGGGGCAGAGTGGCTTAGTGGTTAGCATGCTTGCCTCACACCTCCAGAGTTAGGGGTTTGAATCCTGCCACCTCTCTGTGTGTGCGGCCCTTACATGTTCTCCCTGTGCTTTGGGGGTTTCTCCTGGGTACTCTGGTTTTCTCCCCCAGTTCACAGACATGTGTTGTAGGCATTTCCAAATTGACCATAATGTGTGAATGTGTGCGTGATTGTACCCTGCCATGGGTTCGCGCCTCAGCCAGGGTGTTCCTCGAGTTCCTTTGGATAGGCTCCCCTGCGACCCTATGTAGAATAAGTGGTATGGAAAATGGGTGGAGGGATAGTTTTAATCATGTTTTTAAGTTTGTTTTTTATAGTATCCAAAAAGATATTGAAACACTTAAAAGCGCACGGCTTAGCAAACAACTCTTTTTGTTTTCTTTGTATTTTTATGCAATAATATAAAGGGGGAAATTATATTTAGCTTGAACTCTGCACCAAAAGCTGGTTTGCCAACCGCCAATAAACCGTACAAGAAGAAAAAGAAGGAGTAGAAACTTGAGCTCTTTACTATGGTGCAGTATGGGAATGTGACTTGGCCCCTGTGCTCTCCTCAGCGGGTTTGTACGTGCGCGTGCCCGAGAGCGTGTACGTCACGTCAGCGCGCAACTATATCTGGCTCAGGCGGCTCGTCTGTCTCTATGCTGTTCTGATGTTGGGACGGGAGGCGCAGGAACTCGCACTGAATTTACGGCTTAAAAGTGGATAGACCGATTTCACGAATCAGTCTGGATGGTGAAGACAAAGACGCGCGGTGTGGAATTTTTCCAGCAAGTGCATTATAACGTCTTATTTCTCGACTTTATTTTTTTGCCCAGGTCAGCTTGACTCGCTTCTAACTCTTCCTACTAAATGAACAAACATTTCTGCATTTTTATTTTCAAAACTGTATTCAAGACCCTTTGAAAAGTAAAAGCTACATCTGACATTTTTGTCTAACTGTCTATATTTTCCTGGCTGTAGCTGCGTGTTCGTGGCTGATTGATCTGTCGAGTGAAACCAGCTAGCTGGCCAAGTTGTGGTTCGGCAGATAGCTAAGCTAGGCTAACTATCCGATGCTGCCTCTGTGTATAATTAGTGTGCTAGGTTGGCCAGCCACCTAGCGGACTGTTTCTAGGATCATCTTGGACAGCCGTGTAGTCGATGGTGGAGGTTCATAAGGTATTTAATAAAAATGTTTTATGTATAGCTTGCTGACTTCACGCTCGTGAACTTCCCACAACCGATTTCTCAATATTTTCATACTATAGCTAGTGACGCATCTTATGAGTTAACATAGCATCATAACAACAACAACAACACTGTCTGACCTGACGAGCCTCTGTCAAATATTACTTTAAAAAACGACATAGGGCTTTCCCCCCATTATGATTATTATTTGGACCACCATCTAACTTTACTAACATGCTAACTATATATTATTGTCGCTATCTGGATAGCTGTCTAACACATAGATACGCTAGGGAAATAACTTCGTGGTGTTTGCTGAGTTGTCATTTCTGTTGTAATAATTGCTTTATGTTAACTAGCTCAATAATAATAATAATAATAATAATAATAATAATAATAATAATAATAATAATAATAATAATGCCTTTCTTTGTTTTTGTCTTCCCTGGCCTAAAATAGGGTAGGATGCTTATTGGGTTATCTTGTGTAATTTTATTGTTTTCCCCTCCTTCCCCTTTATGTTTGGAGTCTTCTGTATAATTTTACGTTAATACTTGTATCAGGGTCAGGTTAATATAATACTATTTGAGCTGGACTCTCATACCTACTTGTTGTACATGCTAGAAATGACGGCCATATGACGCTCAGTTCATCTGCTTTAACTCAAGTTTCCTTCCAAAACATAGGACACTGTTACTCACAGTCTTCACTTCAGGCTTCCAGCCAAACTTTGAACTCAAGCCTCGTTTGTGATTAACAGGTCTGCAGTTAACAACAGCAGACGCTACCAGAGGACCTTTTTTTGGGTAATCAGGGAAGTGGGACGAGCGTTTTGGAGCCTTTTGACTGCTTTAATTGTAGGCTAGTAGAGAGAAGAGTGGGTTTTGTCTCTGTCTAGTCAATTTCAAACTCAAAACTTGGTGTCTGCAAATTATATGCTCCTTTGCAGTCATCAGCTGCATGTTTCTCTGTCACTGGCATATGTTAAACAAGTGTGGCTGAATGCAGGCCATTGTGTCATGCTTTCTGCCATAGGATCTGTAATCTTTCTTGTAATGCTTAAATTACCTCTTTTGATTTATTTTTTTTTGTATGTAAGAATGCAGTGACCAATATGCAGGTCAGTTGTGATTAATGTTTGATTCAGCTTTAACAGTTAACTTGTGGCTGATTGTCACCATGGTAATAATACCAGTAATAACAGTTTTTGAGGCTAGAGCATTTTACTAAAATATGCAATGCATCATGTTTCAATACAGGCATATTTCATTTACGTCATCACAGTTGACCAAGCATTGTAAGCAAATCCAGACTTGGCATGTTTTGTGTTTTTCTGCTCTAAGAAGTAGCGGTCATATTTGAACATATGGAGCTGCGTTTTGTTCTGATTGAAGAAGTGTCCTTGTGTATAAAAAATGAAAGTCTGTCATCTGGAGCAGTATAAGGCCTGTTTGAATATCCTAGGCCCTCCAGCTCGTATAAGGGGTCATCTGCTGACTGGTGTGGTTATTTGGCTGGAGAAAACCTGTCTGCCTGCTTTGCCTGGAGTCATGTAGCAGAGGTCTGTGTGCAAGTAGGTGGGTCTAAAACTGCTTGACAAGCCTCTGAGACCTGCTTAAAAAACCTTAGTCTGGGTGAGGCAAGTTTCGTACAGCAGGTTGCGACAAGCTTTTGTCTTGTAGATTAGAGAAGTTTTATGTTGGTTGTTTTGTATGATGTGCTTGTTTTTTACTTTCAATGAGACTGCTCTCTCTTTATTTGTAAAGGTATTAGTAGTTTGTGGCAGGTAGGATTATTCTTATCAGAATGTGTCCATGTATGACACAGTTCACATTAGTTAAGACCTATAATTGAGCAAATTGTGAAATATAGAGCCTGTGTATTCCCAGATACATAATGCATTCTCCATATTCATGCCTGTTTCTGTTTTCTCCAGTAGTTGCTTGCACCCAAGTGTGTATATTTGTGAGCAGAGACACATGAGCACACATCCTCATGCTCTTTGTCCCAGGGTGTGTTCAGAGCATTCCAGTAAAGACTGATCTTTCCATTTACAGACACACTAGAAACACTAATCTCTGTTGAAACTGCCCTACCAGTGCAGGCTTGATGCAGTTGCTCAAAAATATTCTCACATTATGCTTTGGTTTAGACATAGCCAATATTATCAGTACTGTCTACTGTAAATATATAGTATAGTGCTTAGATATGTGCACACAGGACAGCCATTTTACAGAGAGAAATCTGGCTTGGGAGAACAGTGTTGAAACCTTTACAGCTCAAACTACTGCTCCATATTAATGGTTTCTTGTTTCATGTGAACTGGTTAAGATGTAGTCATGTTTGTTGATTTGACATTTAGGGCCTGCCATTGTGTAACAATATATTTGATCATATACAAAAGCCAGTGTGACATTCTCTCAGGAGATGTGAAATTCAGAGCCTGGACTGCTGTAAAACAAAGTATTATTGAAAAGTTTAATGATGTAATTGGGAAAGGGCTCCTCTAGGCTCAAAGAACAACAGAGTTGCTAACTTTATCAGGATTGTGATTGATTTATTGCACTAATACTAGGAAGATGGACAACAAAAAAAACAGACTTCATGTTGTTTACTTGGAAATATAACATTCCCTAGCGGTGATGACCGAATGAAAGCAGGTTAGAAGTATTTCTCTTTCGTTGTTGATCAGGTTTTCATGAAACGAAACATCACCCTTAACAGAATTATCATGCAATGGGTGACATTTAAGAGTTGGCATTGAATGGTTATAAACTCTTACCCAGAAACAAACTTCTTTTATGTCAGTGAAGACACTGAACCTCTGACCTAACCTTTTGCAACCAAGACAGATGTTCTGGGCATTAGAATACCATGCCACAAAATATTTTGCATTTGCAAATGGAAAACAACCATGTGAGTGTGTTTGCAAGACAAGAACACAAATATGAGCATAATAGTTTTACAAGAGGGCAATTTGTTGTACAATAGCTCCAAAAGTGTGTGGGTGTAAAATATAAATATTTATTTATTTATTTATTTATTTATTTATTTATTTATTTATTTATTTAAACGTGCCTTTACGTCTTGAGAGAGAACAGGGATGAATGTGGAAAACAGGTCCAAAGTGTTTGCCAAGTGTGTTGAAATAGCAAGACCACAGTGTGGGGAACAAGAATTTTCAGTTTTAGCAGGTCTCTTGAAAACTGAACTGCTTAAAAATATCTGAAGGCATAGCAGTTTGGTAGATACAGAGAAACTGGAACTGTGGCCCAGGGTGTACAGTATCTGCTTCAGGGTATTGTATTTATTACTGACCTACACACAAGTACGATTCATTGTTTCTGACAAGATGTAGATGATCTACTGAGATGGTGTTAAAGAACACTACAGTTGAGTTGTGCTACTTTTGTGGTGAGATTCACTGATTTTATACGTTTGTGTTTTTTACAGGTTCTAAGTTGTACATGCACCAGGATCAGTTTGTAGCAGCTGCACTGTTTTAGAACTTGTATTATGTAATCTAGCTGTCTCCACCTTTTGAATGCGTGCCATTATTATTCAGAAAGTTCAGGTAGTGTGTGCTTTGAAAGCTTATAAAAGAGTGTGCAGTCTATATAAAACTTTTTCCAGCACAACCATTTTACATGTTTCACACAGTTCTGTTTGGTATGCATTCTCATTATTGGTAGACTGAGAGGTGTGTGTTTGTGTATAGTGGGGTGGTGATGGTATGATGTGGGATCTGTCTCGCTTGTCATGATATTCTAAACTTATTGATTATTGCCTTATATAGACATGTGAGGACATTGCATAGCCATTGGCTAATCATTAGACATTCATATTTCATCTTGAAGCAGAGTTGTTCATGACGGTGCCAGCCATTCAGCTACACAAGTTTAGTTCAACGGGTATCGGTTTCTACCGTGCTGAACTGGGGAGAACAATGTACGCATGTTAAGGATGTTTAATAATTTTATAATATTTATAAATGTACACATTTGTGCATTGATCTCAGTGCAGGGAAGGGGTTTATGGGTAAGTTTGGTATATAGAGGTGGAGAGTGCTGTAATCTACAGTGCTGTGTTAACCACAATTCACCTGAAGGCTGTTTAATGCACAGATTTTGTTACCCCTATTGTGAGGCTTTCTGAGGATAATTTATTAATCTATCAAGATGGTATTTATTGGGATTTTATTATAGATGGTGATCTTTTAATATTTAATAGTGTGGTATCTGTGATTTAGAGCCCAGAAATAGCATTGATCAGCTGCTTCTCCGTTCATTCTGCACTGAGCTGTGAGATTTATTTTCTGCCCTGTAGTTTTCATGTTTCTTTTATGTATGATGACACTTCTGTGACAAAGATGGTTAGTACATATTCTTAAGTATTATTGTTTGATATTTTAGTGACTTGTGAAAATATGAAAGTGCCCCTCTATTTACACTGTTGCTTCAATGGTCCAGGCAGACCAAGATACACACGATACTGGCTTGTACACCAAGCCAGTGCCATCACATGAGTGGGGAAGGTGTAGAGACAATTGAGCTGTGCAGACGTCATGTCAGTGAGCAGGTGTGCAAAACTCCATCCAGTTGAAATGGCGTAGTTGGCTGTGGAGACACCGTTTAGAGCAACGTTTAAACTACACTGTAGTTTTTTGTGTGTTTAACAACCCTCTCAGTTTTGAACACTAATATTTTATCAATCATTATCTAAATTAGGCTACATATAAAATGATACAATTAACTTTTGATGGAAAACACATTCAGTTTCACAATCTTCATGAGTTACTGCAAGAAGAAAAGTTACATGCGTGCATGAATTAAAATCTCAGTAAAAGCTGTCTGACATGTTCAAGTCGAGGTCCCAGTGCTTGTTGGCCATATTTCTCACCAAAGTGCTGCCTGTTTTGCAGTGGAAGGATTTTTAACAGCTTTTGCATTGCTGGTTTTGTTGTCTGTTCACTGTTATGGTCTAATCGTTTTCATCAGAAAAGATAAGAAAATAAATCTCACTCTTTTGAGCTGTTTTTTTCCGCATGTTGAGGGAAAGAAACTTGTTTTCTTAATTGGAGCTAAACGTTTTTAATCTTGCTGCTGGAGCCACTGCAAGTCAAATTAGCATGTGAAATTTTATTAGCCTGTAAGTAAAATGTATCAGATTTGAATACATCAGCCTATTTAAATGCAATATTGAATGTACGAAGTTTTATAGAATCAAATTGCTTGCCACATTCTGATATTGACATTGAACTTTCACTACCTTGTGCATCTCTCCTGTGCAGTACAGTGAGTGCCTATTTTGTAAGAGTCATGGTGCGGGCTTGTGGATTTGTATCTGTTTTGCTTTTCCATCCACACTTAAGTGTTTTCAACTACCAAAAAACATAATCTTTTGGGATCCATTCTCCAAAGTAGATAATTATGAAACCACCTCCATGTGTGACTGTCTCATAATCTCTACAATACCAAAAATGACTAAACTTACCATGATGTATTCTTTTTATTTTTATTTTTTAGAAATCATAATTTCATGTTATTTGTGGCATATAAAAGATTTCTTTGTCAAAATAAATGGAAATGGTGGAAATGAAGTAAATGGTCATGACTCAGGGCACACAAACACATGCCCAGCACGCTAGTTTTTGTTTAATTTCGTGTTCCACTGTGGACATGAAAATGAGAAACTGATTCAAAAACAATAGTGTTGCCAAAACATAATGGTGTAGTTTTCAAAATCGCTGTGAGCTTAAACAGAATCCTTAACAAATCAGCTTACTACTAAATGACTTCTTTGGTTACTGTTTCTCTTATCCCACCTTTAATATTGACCTGATTGACCTAAGATTTTTGCACTGCTAGATTATATTGTTCCACTAGTTAATGCTGACTCGAAGAATTTGGACTTCAGCACGTTTAGTTATCCAGAGAACCTTCAGTGTGCCTGTAAAGACTCACAGAGGCTCACTTGCCTGTTGGCTTTCCTAATGGATTATGGATACCAATGGAGTGTATAGAATTGAAGCACTTGCACAGTGCTGATGTTCATTTGTGCAGAACACTTTTTGATCTCCTTTTTGAAACTTCCCTTTTTAAAATCTTTTTCATGTTCACTCTTGTCCAGACCTTTAATCTTGCCCATGCTTTTGTTTGTTGGAATGTTGCAGTGTGGCTGAAGGGCTGAGACTGGGAGAGAAACACCACTCTGCACTGGAGGGAGGAGTCTAATGCCTCAGAAATGTGAAACTCAGTTAGTGTAGCCCCACCCCTTACAGGGAACCAAGGAACCAAACCTCTCATCCACAGAAAGTTTGGAGGTAAGCATGCCCCCCCACCGGTCTTCTTGTTTAAGTTTATCAGAAGTTAAATCTGATTTACCATAACCTTAACCTAAATAATTTGTAAACTACATGTGTCTCCTGAGTTACAGTATAATGAGGTAAATAATTAGTGATGTCTTACTGTAGCTCAACACATTAGATTTTTCCAAGATTTGTACATTGCTTTAGCAAACCACCAAATAAACATGTGTAGTGATTCAGGAAAACCCAGATGCTCTGCATTTGCCTGGGTAAAATGCTGTTACATTTTAATTGGCATAAAACAGGCTCTACAATTGTGACTTCATCCTTGTTTTTTCCTGAGTTGGACAGTTTCCTTGGCAGGCCCCCTAAAGGGGAAGTCATGGACTTTTTACAAGGCGCGTTGCTGAATTCAACATGAGCTCACCTAATCATTTAACATGACTCATTCTTTGGTTTTGCTCTTTTACTGAAGTCTGTTTTCTTATCCTATAATGCGCTTCTACTTTTTTCCGTTTGAAAATTATCATTAGCTCTCACGTGTTTTGGCACAGGGTGTTGAGGAAAGTCTGAGTTCTGTGGGCAGGCCAAGGCTTGGGCTAGGGTTATGTTTTTGCCAGATTGTGTAATGGATAAAAATCAGTCTTGGAGGGCTAGATATGAGCAGACTACTCTCCAGTATGAAACAACTCCCACCCAGCAAGTGCTCATATGCAGGCTGGAAAGTAGTGGTGAATGGAGCAATACCATGTAGTTGGTTGAAGATAATGGCCACTAAATATTCCCAAGCTATTTTGAGTTTTGTGTCTAAAGATGGGGTTAACTGTGCACACATGAATGAGATGTTTTGTATAGAATTAGTAGTTTTTCTGCTTCCACAGAGGGGGCTATATCCTTTCTACCTTATGATAGAAAGATGGCTCATGATCATGTGGCTTCCCAGCAAATGGTGGTATTAAACAAGATTTAGTTCCACACTTCAAGCTATATATAATGATACCTACAGCTGCTTAGTAAGGTCAGAGTGTGTGGTGTGTGAGTGTTGTGACCAGTAAATGTCTGTATCCTTGGAGAGATATGTCACTGTTAACTTGCCATATTGGTTGCCTCAAGCTTACTCTTTAAACACCAAGTCAACAGACCTTACTTATGGCTGCATGTATACAGATGGAAAGATTTCTTGTGTACCCCACATAACCATCAGTAAAAAAAACTTATTTTCTTTATATTTTAACCAACCCATAGTGGTTGCTCAGTAACAACTGAGCATGCTCAGTAACAACTATCTACACACTACAAATGTTATCTCCAATTAGAATGAGAACCTGCTCAATACTTATCATTCCCATTAGTGTGTCCACACTGAGATGGACTGCCTTATAAGCACTTGTCTCAGAGGCATCCCACACAGCTGCTCATGGTTATTCTCTCATAGGCTTTTTGAAGCAGATGGGTGTTGGTCAGCTGACTGCTTGTGTAATACCCCAGCTGTGTCTGGCTCAGAGTGGTTCTGGTCCTAGTATTAGTCCAAGTGCCAAAGAGAACAGCTAGTGTTTGTTGCATTGTCTCCGACACCACCAGAATTCTCCATTAGCCTACTTGTGCTCTGCCTTAGGATCACTTGATCAGTCAATTGAAGATAACCATATATATGGCTTTATTTTGCAGTTCACTTCAGCAGTTTGTGACACAAGAGGAAAATTAGTAAAGCATCAAACATTGTTGTAGTGTTTCAGTTACCCTGAATATCTAGTGACCTTTAAGTCTTTGAACAAAGCTTTTAAAATGGATACCACTGTTTTAATAATTACATATTTGATGAATCCCAAAGAGGTTCACCTGTGTAATGCTATGCTTAAATTTTACTCCTCGTATTAATTGTGACTAAATTGATAGATATATTTTTTTCCTTTTTTTTTTTTCTCCTGTTTTTAGGTTTTCAGCCATGCTCCTCAAGCCATACCCTAAGCCACAGGATAAAGAACTTCAGCAGGACGGGGGACAGGATGGCACAGGAATTCTTGTGGGTCAACGGAGAGTACTCAGAACTGAGTGGGGTTTTCGCCAAGCGTGCAGTCTCATGGGCTCGCCTGGCAACGGCACAGTTAACCGGTACCCCCTCAGTGTCATCTCCACCAATACTCTCCGTTGTACCACCAACAATATCAGTACCCCACCCACAAGAGCAAGTGGGGGTTTCTCCCACTCATGGAGCCATAAGAGCAAGACCTCTTCCTCTGTCACTACATTCACAAGCTCATTAGTGCTACTCTCCTCATCAACTGGCATGGAGAATGAAGGCTCACTAGGAATATACCAAGGAGAGGATGGAGAGGGATCGTTGGACATATGGGCAGTCATTAAGCCTGGGAACACCAAAGAAAAGATTGCAATATTTACTGCCCAGAAATGTAGTCACATTGCTGCAGGTAGCAGTGACAAAGCTTCTGAGAAAGAGGGGATTACAACAGATTTTCGGACAATATCAATGAAAAGCAAAGGTTGCTGGGATGGTGAATGGTCTATGGCAAAGCGAAGGAAGCGGTCTGGAAATCTTGACAAGTCAAGATGCGTTACTCCTCCTGCACAAAAGTCTGAATTCTGCACAGCACTTTTTAACTCCAACAAAAACTCAAATGCTTTCTCTGGTATAGCTGGGGACATTGTGAAGACAGATGGAGAAGAGGGTGGAAAAACGATCTCTGTGGTTGAAATGGTGGCATACCTGGAACAGAGAGCTAGCGATCATGTAGACCCAAAACGTCCATCATTGCGAAGCTCCAGCACAATTACTCTGTCCAAAGGTCTATCACTGCTTCCTCCAGGTGATCAGGTATCTAAAGCTCCACAGCTACCAGATGCCCATGAGGAAGAGGAATCCGTGCGAGTGCTGGACATGGTTGCCAAGTTGGAATCTCAGTGCCTCAGCAGACAAAGTATGAGAGATGGAGGAGACCTTTCGCGCAACAACAGCCTGCGGAGGAGGGTGGGACGTGTTTTGCTGGCAGGATCTGAACCATATTCTGCAGTCTTGCCAAGCCAGGCTGCATTGCCTAGCCTTCCTCAGGACAAGAGAGCTGACAGTCACTCAGAGCAAGTTGCTAGTGATGTAGATAAACCTGGAGCCCCACCAGAAGCCTGTGTGCCTGTGCTTTCAGAGCATTTTGCACTCCGAGTTAGGAATGTGAGTGAACAGGAGACGTGTGTTAAAGTAGACACAATAAATAGCCTGTACACTCTGGCCAGCTCAGAGACCCATGAGTGCATTGAAGAGCCTCTTCCAGGCATGCTGTTCTTTGCTCAGTCTCCCCCTCAGGCTCCTTTGGAGCAGAGATGTTCCTCTATTTCTAAGCATAGCTCCATATCACAAAATACAGAGGACTACTCTAATGACCAAAAGAATGAACAGAGAGGGGCAGCACCACACAAACAGGCATTGGAACCTCCTTTTGCTGATGTGTCTTTCAGAGAGGAGAACATGGATAAATTGGGGGACAGTCATGATTTGGAGCAAATGGAAGAAGAGTTCGGTGTAAATAATCGGGGTCTTGTGCCTTTACGTCGCCTAGTGTCTCATGAATTCTTGGAGACCCGCTTTAAGATTCAGCTCCTTCTGGAGCCCCAACAGTATATGGCATTTCTGCCCCATCACATCATTGTAAGGATCTTTAGTTTGCTGCCTACTGAAAGCCTGGCTGCCCTCAAGTGCACCTGTCATTACTTCAAGTTTATCATTGAGAGTTATGGTGTGCGTCCCGCTGACTCCCGTTGGGTCAGTGATCCGCGCTACAAAGACGATCCCTGCAAGCAGTGTAAGAAGCGCTATGGCCGTGGTGATGTGTCACTTTGTCGATGGCACCATAAGCCCTACTGCCAGGCATTGCCCTATGGCCCTGGCTACTGGATGTGCTGCAGGGGTGCCCATAAAGACACACCTGGTTGTAATGTGGGACTCCATGACAACCGGTGGGTCCCTGCCTTTCATAGTATCAATATGCCAATTTATAAAAAAAGCAGGGACAGTGAAGATGTGTAGTCTGCTGGAATGGGATGGTGTATGAGCTTTTTTTTTTTTTTTTTGTTAGAGATGTCCACATGGCTGTAACCGGTGTGGGTGAATACTGGTTCTTGTGCCTCTGCCGCCATATGAGCTTATGTTTTGTTGTTGTTTTTTAGTTTTTTTTTTAAATGTTGAATCAGCTTGCATCCACACTGCTGAAACTAACTAGATGGCTGTATTTTTGCATCAGATTCTCCTCTGCCCACCAACACATCTATAGAGCCTACTCAGGTCCTTAAAGTTGATCTGCACTTTAACCTTTAATTGCTGAATTCTTGTAAATTGTCCAGGGTACTTTCCGTTGTTTTTACTCTCAACAAGCATTACTTTGTGTCGCACTAACTTATTTCCCAGAGAACACTTAAACATTTCCCATTCGTTATCATTTAATATATTAGACACAAAAAGCCTAACTTTGTTTTAGCATACATTTCAGTACAATTAATCCATTGTTCTTTTCATTACAGACAAGTTTGCTTAAAGAGCTTAATATAGATTAATGTTTGCCCCTTTGCCCATCTTGTAATTTCAATTTACAAATGTTCTGGGATCATGTACTAGTTAACATTGTTTCTGGCTGGTCTGAAAGGTGATCCCAGATGTTTACACTGTACATAGCAGAGACTTATATAATAATGGGGTGAAGAGTTTCTATAACTTGGAATGGGTCTTTGGGTGGAACACCTTTTCATGTCTATATTTCGCATTGCTTTCCTCTAGATTTACAGTATTTTGTTAAACTGTAAAATGGCAATGTGCATGCCTTCAACTTAAGTATTGGCACCTCCCTAGTATGATGCAGTGTTTCTAATAGGGGAACCTTTTGAATGTAGGGAGGCCGGTCAATTGCATTATATTTCCTATGACCATCTGGATGGCATCAGATTAAAAAAAAAAAAAAAAGACCGTATCCATTGCAATGTAAAGTAAATGTCTCCAAAGTGCGTTTCAGAGTTTTAAAGAGCATTATTATAATACTTGTGCTGTTTCTGCCTTATAAGGCATTTTACTTCAATAAAGTGTATTCCTGGAAAATTTGCAAGCTGCATTTGTTTTGCTGTCATACCCTTAGAACATATGAATTGCAAACATGTAATGTGAATATCATGCAACCTTAAAAAAGTGGGAGAAACAAATAACATGCTTTCTATTATTTTGAGATTTATGAAGGAAAAGTGGTGAGCTTTATTTTGTGTTCAAGACTGAAATGTCTGTGTAAATTCAGTGGGCACAGCTATATTTTGAGAGTGGTTTCTTTTCTGTAAGGATTGATCCAGAGTGTTTGGAGATGAGTTGCAGTTAAGCAATGTGAAATGTTTTACACTCTTCTACCTGGTCTGGTCTGGTCTTTCAAAGTAGGATTTGACTAATCCTGCTTTGAGCTATATGAAAGTAATATGTAAATACTTAATGTTTGGGCAGAGAAATATTGCCAATAACCAAATGTATCCAAGTATTGTTGGCCTTTCCCACTTTTCACACCCCTTTATGTATATACTTGGCATTTCTTTTTCCCTGATAAATGATGGCCTTTAAGTGCACAGTACAATGAGTGGATGAACACAATTCACTGGGCAATAAAACATATGAAAATAGCTCATTGCTTCTCATTGACTCTTGGCAAATACTGTCACAGTAATGTTGGGTTTTATCTAAATATAATGGTATACATTTGGTGGTATTAATACCTCATTCAGGATTAAAGTGTGTTCCATCCTATAAATGCATCATTGCATCACTCAGGTCATGACGAAGAGCACAGAGTAGAAGTGGAACAAACGTCAATAATCCTTAAAGTTAATGACCAATATAATTAAAAATCTCCACTTGTTTAATCATAAACTGAAACACCTTACGCAGTTGCAAGATACAAACAGCGATTTTAAATAACTGGTGAAAAGATACACTTTCGTTTTTAAGCAAACCAAAGCCTGAACTCACTATCTAGGATGCCAGTGGTGAGTGACATTACACCGTACACTGTTTTGTACTGTTAAATAGTTACCCCAACTATACCAGTTCTAAGAGCATTCCACATCAAACAATAAAGCAGAAATAATTCATTATTAATAAAATATTAGAGATGGGTGTAATTGTCAGCTTATCCAGCATGTTTATGCTCCTATTCAGTAAACAAAATGTTTCTATCATAAAGTGAAACATAGTGCATCATGCTCTGAATTCAAAAATGACATTCTGCATAAAGGATTATTTTGGTATTCTTCCTCTATATACCAAATTTTAAAGGAAGGAAAAAGGAAACATTACTGACTGGATAATAGTGGGGATCCTACAATGTGCATGAAATTCAAAAGTTCAGGCATTTTCTTTTAAACAAAACAGTTCACCAGATCTCATTCCTACTTTTAAAAGGTTAGAAATAGCATTCTTTCCCTCCCTCTCTTTTAAATCACACACATTTGTTCTTGACATGCGATCAAGTGACAAAGTCCCAATCACTTTTTCTAATAAGATATGACAATAGAGGGAGAGACAAATAGTTTGTTTGCATAGCTACAGCAGTCTTAACATCCCAGCTTAGCCTCAGCGCTGGCCAGTGTAGGCACGGAACCAGGAGGTGACCGAGGCAGCAGCAGAGGAGATCATGCCTCCTGCATTTCCTGCTGGTTGTGAGACCTGCATGGCTGTGCTCTGAGACAGATCCATGGGCTGAGAGGGGATGTCACAGAATCGGGGACTAGGGACAGTTTCCCAGTCTGTGCCCAAGTCTGTCTCTTCATCTGTTACAGCATCATCTCCACTCTCCTCTGCAGCACCTGATGCCTCAGGCTCCAAAAATTCCATAGAGTCCTCCAAATCTGCACTTACTTCAAATGGTCCAGTCCTGTGCAACGAGCAGGGAACAACATGCACGTATAGCAGTGCATTTAGCAATTAAAAAATCTTTAAAAACAAAGCTACACTCATCTACTGTATTGAAAGACTATGCAACTACTACCTTGTAGCTAAACTTAATGGTACTTCATAAAATGAACACTACAATGTAGATTCAGTTTTGTATACTTCCCACTTTAACATAGACACACCCTCGTTCTTACCCCTTCTAAGTTCTGGTCACTCATCAAATCACCCACTCTTTTGCATCACACACACACACACACACACACACACACACACACTTTAACTGCTGTTAAATTACAATGGTCAAAATTATAATGTGTTTCAAAAGGGTACAAACAAACAGAAGGTAAAAATATACGTCTTTACATATTTACTCAAGTAAAATGTATTACTATTATAAAGCCACCACTGCTCGACAAGGTTTACATTAAACTTAGGCCTGTGATGGATCTAATTTAAGACCACAGTGCTGATAGAGATGCACATCTATATTAGAGTATTATCATGACTTTTTGATGTTTTTTTCCTCATGCATTTAATAACCATGTGTTGTGTAATCAGTATCAATAGCAGTGTTTTTGGCTTCTGAAAGGTTTTGTTCTGCTCTAATTTAATACGGTCACAGCAGGAGAGTATTCAGTACTTTGCCTTTTTAAAAATATTTTAAAGCATTTTAATATGGGTAAAAAATGATTTGGTGGATGGGTAAGGACCAGAAAACAAAACCAAGAACTGTGCCATCATTTGACAATCCCAGTCATACAACATCCGACAGTGTAAAGGGACCGACAGTGGACCGCCGCTGACTGGATATTACGTGGGTGGTGGACCATTCTCAAGACAGCAATGAGACACGGTAGTGCGTGTGTGCAGAGTTTGTGGGGTTTGATCAAAGAGAATGTAGGTAATTAATTAGGTGAACCCAATAAAACAGCCACTCATTATGTAAGTATTTTAATATGTTACCTAGTAAAAATAAGAATTTTTTTTATTTTTATTATTCACTCTTACCTGCCAAGGTTCTTGTTCTCAGGGGAGACCAGAAACATGATATTTCTCAGTGTGTGGTGAGGATGGAGTAGCTCACTGTCTACATGCTGTGAGGACAAATTGATGTAGAAAATGGATATTATATCACGAGTATTTGTCTTAGTGAAAGTATGCATTTTCAGAGAATAAGTTTATGAATGCGTCACCTGGGAGAAGCAGAGATGTAGGATGTTGGTGTTGAGTTTGTTAACAGCACGAGTAAATCTGTAGCGACTCAAATTATCACCACAGAACTCACTGCAAAGACGACAACACAAAGGCAAGTGATAAATGCAAGAGGAAATGCAATATGGGATCTATGGGAAATTCATCAGCTACTTTCTCAAAGAAAATGTTCTTAAGGGAGAAAAACATGACTTCTCATAAATAAGACAACATAATCTGTATTTCAACCATTCAAACTTCTGAGATGGTGATAGAGCAGAACTCTGGACATGGTACGTTACCTGTTACATAGCTTTTTGGGAAGATTGACATCCAAAATATGAGAAAGAATGTTAACAAGTTGAGTAGCATAGCAGAGGGCGGCACTAATGGTGTGCGCTGGAGTGATGTGATCCAGCTCTACATAAAAAGTAATAAAAAATAAAAAATTCAGCCACTAACATCACAAATGTACATGAATAAATGCTGAACAGTGTATTACATACATTATGGCCTACATAATCTAGTTCAACTAATTTCAGGCAAAGATGGATCAGCGGTTAAAACTCTGAGCTAGAGATCAAATTCTTGCAGCTCAAATCTAAGGATAACCAGAATACCACTGCTGGCCCTTTACACCTCAACTGCTTGCACTGTGTCCTCTCTCAACTGTAGGTTGCTTTGGATAAAAGCAACTGCCAATGGAGTAAAATATCTTCTTTGACTTCGAAAGAAATTTTTCCAGTCTAAAACCATACACAGCAATATCAAGACACCTGATAACCTTTGCAAACATAACATGGCTAAGCAATCTAATTTACAACAAAAACTGCCGAGTGTGACCTATCTGAAAGTGTGAAGAGAGCAGTGAGAGGAAACTCTACCTGGGCCAGGATTAGTGCTTTTCTCCTCAACCCAGTTATAGTATGCTGAGCAGTCTCCATTACTGGGTAGCGTAACATGGGGCCCAGTGATGCTGATGCTTGTCTCTCCATTCTGATCGTCCCAGATCCAACGTCCAGACATGTATGTTGTTCGTCGGGCCTCAGCTAACTCACTCACAGTGCTGGATGTGAGGGCAAAGTCATACTCTGCTACAGCAGTTTCAGCAGGGTCTCTGGAGAGCAGAAACTCCAGTTAAAAAGTCTCTTAAGCATTCATTTGATACGTTAAAGCTTGCTTATCCCAGTTCACTGAAAATATACTGACCCACTTTAGGCATGAATATTTCGGGTGGAGAAGTATCACATTCCACTTGTGCTAGGCAAACAGCCTAAGGTGGTGCTTTGTACCAGTGAGTTTAACTTTTATAATCTGGCAATATCGAAAAATATAAAACAGAAAAAGCCTTGGGCATCAGATTAAGTTCATTACTCAAACCTGCTGCCCTGCTTCTCCTCCTGTGTGGGGAAGATGTAGGTGGTAAGTTCCAGGATGTGACCACGCCGCACCTCGGCCAGAGCCTCCAGTCTGCTCTGCAGCTCTTTATTCCTCTTCTCCAACAGCTCACTCAGGCGACGGTTATGACGCTCTATCTTATCCCTCTTCTCTTGGTGGCGACCTGCCCGGCGCTGCAGTCTCTGACCTTCTTCCTGAGAGCGAAGTAAAAGATCTTTGCCTTAAGAAAAAGAGACAGTGCAAAAGGAAGTGATCAGATCAACACAAAATGAAAGCTGGTTGGCAATGATGACACTGATCATTTTCTAAAACACCCACCACTCTTCACTTCTTCATTCCCACTGCAGATTGCCTCTTTTAGTTGCTCAATCTTCATCTTACATGACATAATCTTCCATTTCTGCCATGAACAAAATAATCACAACTGGCTATCAGCCAGAGTCAAAATAATTCAACATTATCTGTGTTCAAAATCGTCTTCTGAAGACACTTACAAGCTGGTCTGTCTGAACCTTCTTGTCCATGGTTTTGATTACCCTGAATGTATAAAAAGTAGAAATTACAAACAATAACGGATCTAGCATGCATCAGATACCGTAACTACCACATGTAATGTATAATACATAACAGGCAGGCTCATAACTCGTAAAATTACCCTTGCTGAAGAATCTCCTTTTCCTTCTTCGTTTGCTGAAGCCTTTCCAGCTTCTCTGTATATCTACAGGCACACACGTTTTAATTTGATAAGGTTTTACACTATTCTCCATTAATAAACTGTAACAAACACAAAACTCTTTCTTTTGATTTTTTTTAACCGTAGGAACAAAGTCTGTCTTAATTCAGGTATGATTAAACAAATCACCAATGACCCAGATCTAATATTATAGTTATTATGCATTCAGTTAAAGTAATACACAACGGATAAAACGAAGAAGTTAGGCATGTGCGTACATTTAGGACAGCAATTAGGTTTAAACATTTAGGACAGCAGGATGTTCAATATGAAATAGATAGCTAACTTTATGACTCAGCTAACCTAGTTAGCTAGTTGCTCCTTGGCTAACCTCATGGAGAAGCGAGACACTTAGTTAGCTTAATGCAGACTGACAGGACTGTAAACATTATTTTTACACTTCAGACACGTATTAACTGTATTACCATAAACATGAGAAACTAACGAATAGTCTAGCTATAAACGTCTTCGTCGTTTAGCGTCGTTAGCATGAGCTAGCAAATCACATTGTTGACATAAAGAGCTCGCTACCATTAACGCTCCACAGCGGGGTAATCTACCGGCTGGGGTTCTTGTGAAATAGTCACCAAGACTATAGTGTTGTCTAGTTGTTTAATGTGTGAAGGAACACAACGCTATTACCAGAACATACCGTTCGGGACTTTTACCATCGAAGCACACAAAGTCTCCAGCTCTGATACACCGGGCACAGGTTAGCCTGCGCCTCGCCGTGTTACACAGGGGACATCTCTCCACAGCCACATACAGCCCCTCCGCGTCGTCCACCGACTCCACCATTACAGCCGCCTGGGACACTGTCACGGCCCCTGGACAAGGCTGATACTGTCGGCTGGTTGCTCGGGCCTGTGCTCTCACCCCCTCATTGCCCGACTCACAGGGCCCCACCACCCGTACTTCGCTTTCCGGGGGACACTCCATAGCGCCGGCGCTTTCCCGCTGTAATGCCGTACTCCCGCGATATGACAGCACAATTTACGTCGCGTCCGACAACATTCTCAGCTACAAACGCTGAATCTGTAAATTAACATCTGCCCCAACACCACAACAAAACATCTCACTGAAGAGGTGCTGCTCCACTGTGCCTCGCCTGTAGCCCTACCACGTGACTCACTTTGTTTATGTACATGTCACGTGTGTGCAGGCCATGAGCCACCTATCCTGCGCGTGAGTTTGTGTCGCCCACCTCTCCAAAACAAACGGGGGTCTGCGGCTCCTCCCCCACAAAAATACAAATAAGTCCATTACGGTTCTTGCATTTAACTATTATCTATAAAATGTACACCAAAATCGGCAGACAGCGTGTGCACGTGTTACTGGGAAGGAAAAAATCTACATGTTCGCGCTCAGATGACAGTGTTGTCAGGGGCGTGCGTTTAAAGATGAGTTTGTTGTGGTCTCGGAGAGAGAGAGGAGGTCGATCATGTTCCGAAAACCCAAACAGGGGAAAACGGGGAATAGAAATCGCTTTTGTCTTCCCCAAGGAGGATTAAAAATACAATTTTATGCTAGCCGAATGTTTACATAATCAATGCCATGCACTGCGCCCTCCTACCTGTCTTTATATTAGCACATAAAATAGAGCAAATAAGATCAAATGGGCGTTCCCCTTTAACAGGAGACCCCTACTCAGTGTGATCAATATACAGCCCCCTCTGAAAGTATTGGAACAGCGAGGCCAGTTGTTTTCTTTTTGTTATACAATAAAAGACATTTGAGTTTGAGCTCCAAAGACAAATATGAGGCAACAAAGAATTTCAGCTTTAATTTCCTGATATTTACATATTGTAACATGGCAACTTGGGTTGTCTGCTACCAAAGGTGCCATGTTCTAAGTTGTTTAAAACATATGGATGTAAAATCAGGAAATTAAAGCTGAAATTCTGATCTATCATCTCATATTCATGTTTTAAACTCTAACCCAAATGTCTTCAGAGTATAGCAAAAACAATAGGATTGGCCTTGCTGTTCCAATACTTTTGGAGGGGACTGTATCTGCCTTTCCAGGCAAAGAAGGAGTATGCAGTTATGCCAGACAACTCAACCTGGCTACACTATAGAATCAAGTTCTATAATAATACACTGAATGACCAAAAGTTTGTGGACACACGACCATCACACCCATATGTGCTTTTTGAACAGAATATTCCAGATTTAGACCCCCTTTGCTGTTATATGCATCTCCACTTTTCTGGGAAGTCTTTCCACTAGTCTTTGGAGCATGGCTGTGGGGATTTGCCCATTAAAGCACATTACTGAGGTCAGGCACTGATGTTGGGCGAGGAGACCTGGGGTGCAGTCGGCATTCCAGTTCACCCCAAAAGTATTCAGTGTGGTTGAGGTCAAGGCTTTGTGCAGGCCACTTTGAAGATCTTCTACTCCAACCTTGGCAAACCATGTCTTCATGGACCTCACTCCAGCATTGTCATGCTGGAACAGGTTTGGGCCCTTTAGTTCCACTGAAGGGATTTTCACTTGTAAGGCTACAGCAAAGAAAAGACTTCCTACACAATTATGTGCTTCCAGCTTTGTGGCAACAGTTTGGGGAAGAACCACATAAGGGTTCATATAGTGTAGACCTAGCATCAAGTTCTTGGCTGCGTTTGAATAACTAAACTAGACCACTTGATCCCGATTAGTAAATCTGGCACAAATCGTTTTATCTCGGCTTTGTTAAGTGATGTACAAAGAACAGGGCGCAGGCTACAATACTGAAATAGAACTGTTTTATCACGCTACATCGAGAGACATGGCTAGAGGAACATTCTGTCTGGAGAATTGGGCGTTGGTGAGCCTGGAGAACAAGCTGTGAAAAACAATGCAACATGAGAAATGCAAACACGACATGCACATAGGCTCTGATACAGCATGGTGGATTGTGTCATTTTTCTAGTATGAAAATCAGAACCAGTTGTCAGAAAATCAGACTTTTATATTTCAGTTTACTATGTAGCAAAATGTGTTAACAAAACATTTACCTCTCTAACCACTCAAATAGTAAGCACAATTACAGAAACACATACAAACAACATGCTCAGTATTTGCAAACAAAATACAAAATGTCCCATAACAAAGGTTTGATTCAAGTAAGCTTAACGAATCACTTTCAATAAAAGTACATATCTAAACAGAGACAATCACCTCATATACTGGCGTATCTGAACTCAATAAAAAGTAGAAGTGCAGTTTCTTTTTTACTGTTTCCGGAATCCTTTCAGAATTGGGTAGATATTCTCAAAAGCTTCATATATTTCGGAGCGATCTTTAGCACCTAGATTTACAAATGGAGAAAAAAAAAAAATTATTGTAATGCAAAAATCAAAACATAATGTACAGGACATGGTTGGTTTTTGCAATTTCTTAGAAATATTACAAACGTTAACAGACGTTTCCATATACATTTTTAATTCAGTGTTATTGCATTGCAATAATAATTTTTTTTGGGAACTGTGCATTACATAAAAAGTAAGATATGCCTATTGAAATAATTTTGGCACTTGAAACCTGAAGTATGAACCAGTTTCGAATGATAAATACGACGATTAAAGCTAAAATTGGTTATCAACAGATGACCACATCATACCTGTAAGAACAACTTTTCCAGACACAAAAATCAGGAGGACAATCCGTGGCTTCACCATACGGTAGATCAAACCAGGAAACAACTCGGGTTCATAGCTTGAGGGATAACAACTCTGAGTTACTATACAGAAGTGAGTTTTTATATTACTTTAAAACAGGACCAGTTATTTGGTCAAACCTGCTGAACTGTTGGTGAGTCAGAACCAGGCCCTCCAACCGTATGGGGAAACACACATCACAACTGCCAACCATGTTCTGGATTTTGAAGTCAAGAAATTTGGCTGGGAAGCCAAGCTTCTGTACCACCCGGGCATACTTCCTTGCAGCAAGGCGAGACTGCTCCTCACTGGCAGGAAATAAATAAAATCTTATTCAAATGAGATGTTAAAGTGAGAGAATGTGATATTAACATGACTACAAATCACTCTATTCAATGCCAGGCTGCCCTTAAACAACCAACCACAATGGGCCATGACACACACCACCAATTACTACATTTGATGTACTTGATTCTTGAGATGAATTTTCCTAACCTCTTTGCACCAGTGCAGACCATTTTTCCTGAGCTGAAGATGAGGGCAGTGGTCCTGGGTTCACGGATCCGCATAATTACAGCAGCAAAACGCTAGGGAAGAGAATTATTAGAAGAGCTTGCAGTACTAAAGGCAGTATTTTCAATGTGTTGATAGTAATTACATTCTGCTATTGTAAATATTCATGCATATTAAATTCGTTTATTTTCCCCTCCTTGATCTCAGATTCAGCAGGGAGTTGAAAGCAGAATACAATAGAAAAGAAATCTAATGCTATGCAGCCCAGTGTCACACATTCAAATTAGACCTACCTTTGGATTGTACTCAGCATTTCGAGCTTGAAGGGCGATGGCTTTCAGGTCTAGAGGACAAGCCAGGTTTACTGTGGACACTATATTCCTGTACACAACCAAACGCAGGTTAATATGTGTACATGAAAATGCAGTTGGCTCACTCGAAAAGCATCTAATCCAATACAGTAACCCAATAAGCAAATGGTAAAAATAGATCAAATTGCACACAACAACCTACTGTTATCACATGTTCATATCCCACAAAGCTAGAAGGGCATGTCAAACATCTCAGCAATGGAAAAATACAGGGTATAGAAATTCAGAAAGCCAGAGCTAGAAAAATGCTCTCCAGAACCAGTGCTAAGCACACCCTGTATTCTCCTGTTTACCCTAACTCACCACAAGTAAACCTCAGAGCTCCTGTGATCATATCTGTGCTTCTTTACATGCCAAATATACAACATTCTTTCATATTTAAAGCTGCTGAATGTAAGATCTTCAAATTTGACAATCTTTGGTGAAAAAAGCTATTATAAGCTAATCGTGGAAGAACAATTTGTAACATGGACTGTGCTTCGATGCACAGATTAATCTCATGGCTGCTGGTCACTACACATTCAGAGATAACTCAGACCATATAGTGTGCATTAAGTAGGATGCCTAAATACTAAGGATACCAAAGGTGTACTGATATGCTGTTGAGTATGATAGTATGCGGTTTGGGAGGTATTCATGATTCTTAGGATCTAAATAACCTGTCATGTTAATGGTATTATAGAAGTGTTAAAAAAAATAAAAATAAAAACATGGGGCAAACGGTGGCTTAATGCTTAGCACATTCACCTCACACCTCCAGGGCTGGGGGTTTGATTCCCGCCACTCCCCTGTGTGTGCAGAGTTAGCATGTTCTCCCCATGCTGCAGGGGTTTCCTCCGGGTACTCCGATTTCCTCCCCCAGTCCAAAGGCATGCATGGTAGACTGATTGGCATGTCTAAAGTGTCTGTAGTGTATGAATGGGTATGTAAATGTTTATGTGATTGTGCCCTGTAATGGATTGGCAGGGCACAATCACAAACATTCACACCCGTCCAGGGTGTACCCTGCCCTGTGCCCAATGCTCCCTGGGATAATCTCCAGGTTCCCCATGACCCTGTAGGATAAGCGGTATAGAAAATGGCTGGATGGCTGGATATAAAAAACAATTCACTTATTGTGCAGACTACTAAAGTTTCTGTGTGATGACATTTGATGTATGCAAGCTGGCATATAATGTGTGTGCACAAAACTCTCTCCAATTCTGACCCAACACACCTGACTGTGAATTACTATTACAAGACTTTCAGGGTGAGCCACAGAAGCTCAGGAACATCATAATATAAAGTAATTGTTTTCCCCCCTATTATTAACACGTCCTATGCACTGTAGCTTTTAATAGCTGCCTCAAAAACTGTACTTTTTACATACTATAAACTGTAAATGCTTAACTATTTCCCCTCCTAATATCTGTAATCTTAACATCAAGATTACTGTCTTAAATGTACTTGTTTTCTCTTGGTCACTGCTCATTGAGCCAAGATAAATCCATAGACATAACTACTGACCATCAGTGAAGTATTTGCAATTGGATTTTTGTCATTTGCTTAATATTATTAAACAAATAATAAACTTTGTTATCTATTGAAGATAACAATCAATCAAGATGTCAATAATCTGTCTAACTCAGGTGTGTCCATTCCTATCACAAACTCTTAATTATTTAATAAAAGTAAAATATCTTACTGTAGTTGTGGGATGATTCCTGAACGTTCAGTCACAGGGGCGACAGGGGTCATGGGTGTCATGGGGGTCATAGGGAGGTTGCAGAAGGGGGAGGCTGCAGGCTGACTCTTATTGACATCAGTGTCTGCTTCAGTCGACGTTGCAGTTGTACAGTCCAGATAAACACCACTGTCCTCTGCAGAGTCCACTCCTGCATTCTCTCCCCCTTCATCCTGAGCACTAAGCTCATCAGGCAGAAAGCTCAGGTCCAGGTCCTCAGAGACTTCTTTCTGTTGGTTGGAGATAGAGGAGGACAGGAAAGAGGGATCCTGAAGCTGCGGTGGGCCCTGCAAACCCAAATCCCCTCCAAATATGTACTCAGAGGAACCCTGGTGGAAGTCAGCATACAGTTAAAAGCAATTATGGCATGAAGAAGATGAAAATCATCTCAAGCACCACACTATATTTGTGAGTCCAAGATCTCAACATACAGCAATTGACTGGTCAAAGTAACTCTCAAGTGACGCCTCTTCATCCATGTCTCTTGAGATCCATTAAGGATTTGTGAATTAAACAAAAATAGAATCAAATAAAACGAATAGTGGCGTTCTGTAGTGCAAAACTATCTAACACAAAGCTGGATTGTTTTCCGTTCCGAATGAACATCAGTTGCTCAGGCTCACTAATTGTGATCAAGTGTAAAATTCCTGTCAGGAGGTGTAGCGTGAAAAAAACGTGAAATAACTTCAACATCAGCACTGTTTTCTTTATTTAAACAAATAATTTCACCTAGCTACTTAACGGTCACTTTTAATTAAATATCAGGAGTGAAAAAAAGAAAAGAAAAGAAACGTGATATTCCACACACTGTAGTCTCCATCCAGAGGAGGGAGACCTTATATTTATTAGCAACAGAAACATGTGCCTTGGGCGCAAGAGCGGAAGTAGTCAGCTAATATCAACCTTATTTATTTTCCCACGCGTATTCCGGAAAGTCCCACATCCCGGAATACGATTGGCCAACGCTTCATATCCTGTCCAATAGTAACGCTATTTGATCGGCAGACTGACAGTAAGTACGATTGGTTAGCTGATTCATAATGCAGGAGTTGATCCGTTTTTCTAGTGTAGGTGGGATAAACTAAGAGGTCACACTTCTGGGTTTGAAGGTGTGCATTATTCACAAGTAGTTCCGGCTGTAATATTAATGCGCTCATTCTAATACTTTATTGTTTCTATAGTAACAGCTCATACACAGGGACTTGTACAGCTGATGCTGAAAATAATCTAAAAGAGTAAAGTTAAAGGGATTTAAAAACGTGCTGTTTAACAAAGTTAAGACGTATAAACGTTGATGCGATTAAGCGTTTTGTTAGGAGACATTTATTTAACATTTATGGAGGGAGTTTCGATTGTAAGCGTTCTCAGTGTCTGTTAATAGTTATATATATAATCTCGTTGTCGGTGGAATTTCAATGATCTTCCCGCTTTTGCAACAAAGCTGGTGTGATTGCGCATGCGCGAGTTATAATACACTCGATCTCATTAGTGGCTAGTGCGTAAATTATGGGAAGCCAAACAACTCAAAGGCTGGTCCAAACTGAGCAACTCCGGAGAAACGCGCGGCGCGGAGCAATTAATATGTACGAGTCACTGGACTCCCAGTGTGAGCCACTAGACCTGCGCGACCCACTGAGTAACGTAGCGCAAAATAAACCGGAAGAGACTATATAGATAATCATTTGATTACTTACAGCTATTCAAATAGGCTTACAGTTACCAGTTCCTGCTCTTAAGATCTCTTAAAATATCTCTTTTAAGATAAACAAACTGAATATGATTACACTTCAGTGAGATCTGCTGCTTCGTAGTGATGGGAACTGCAGATTATTTTACTGACTCGGATCTTTGAATTTCGTTCAGCAAAGTGCACGAATCTTTTCCCGAGTCATTTCAGCAGAATATAATTAAAATTTTGCATGTTGAATTCCCCAACACATCTAGTACTTAATAAACTATAAAATAAACTATAGGCAAATGCAGAGAAGTTGTAAGTTGCATTTATAATTCTATAAACACACAAAAAATTATATAAAGTATGGAACATTTCGGACACAACGTGGCCAGATGTTTTGTTTATTTTTGCTCTGCAAGCGGAAATAGATTCCCACTCAGTTTATAGCAGGCTAGCAAGCTCACATCGATTTGTACATTTCCATTAAAAGTTCTTCCGGTAAAATTGGCCTCTCGTCTTCCTTTTCATCTTCATCTTACGAGCTTTCATATTGTAAATGATCGTTTGCCATGTCCACTGATGATGTCACTAAATCTGCGGTTCTGAATGCGGAAGTGGAATTATACATGGCGAACACAGGCGAGAGGAGTGATGCACACAGTGAAACGCCCTAGTGCGGTTATAGGAAATATAGGCACTCTTGGAACTCTGCTCGACCGATCACATTAGTGGACTGGAATTTAGGCTTGAGAGCGCAAACCTGATTAAAGAACATTTTAACAGCAGCTGCTCTTTTGAGTGACTTTTTTTTTTTTTTTTTTTGAATGAACAACTTTAAACAGTATCCAAGTGAGAACAGTCAAATTATTTATTTAAAAATGAATTATTAAATTGTTATTGTAGAAACAATGACAACTTCCTCCTTTTTTTTTTCTTTCTTTCTTTCTTTTTTTTTTTTTTTTTTTTAAATATAAACAAGACTTTGGTATCGGATTGCCACTCTTAGTATTACTTGGCTTTGGATCTAGATCATTGGATGTTTGGGAAGAAAATCAGTGGTATCACAAATCCCTAATGCCAAGCACAATCATCTCCACTAGGTGGAGGTAACGACACTTACAGATTAAATTGCCATTACAAACCGAAGAGGAAGAAGCCCTCGTCATGGACTGTGATGAGTGGAAATGATCATTACACATGTATTGTGTATGTAAGAGTAGCTATGCATAAATAAACCCAGTATAATTAGATTATTACACGGCGTTGTTATTTTATTAGCATGTGCATGGTTCTGTAAAGACGTTTTCTTGTTTATAATGAGTTGTGTGAAGTGACGAGTGCTTCTGAGTTTTGTTCTGGTCAGCATGATATGAGATAAGGCTATGGAAGAAGTGAGAAATTGTTTGAGAGACTTCCCAAAAGAAGCTCGAGGTGAGTGAGTAAGGTTCAAACTTGAATGAAAACCAGCTGAATGTGTATTCAGATTGTGTCCTGTAAGCTTTTGACTCAATCATCTGCTCAGTATTACTTCTCCAAATGGTACTACACTGTATATCTGACAGCAGTCTCATCATTTAAATCATCTTAAATGTGTGAGAATGATTGATTGGTTGTTGAAAATTATTTTAAATGTAAGAATGAATTTTTACAATAATGGTTCAGATAATGCATGTGTCTTCTACTCCTTAGAGCTTTATCTGAATGAGTCAGTACCATATTTGGATGGGCCGCTCTCCCCTCTACAGTTCTATCGGGACTGGATCAGCTCCAATAAGCCCTGTATTATTCGCAATGCCTTCAATGACTGGCCTGCTTTGTCTAAATGGAACCCCACCTATCTCAGGTGAGATAATCAAATGACACTGATGTACAGTAACACTACTAATCATTATAGTCAGGTCCAATTGCCTGCAGCAGGTCATTTCTGAAAGGCTACTGTGTGTATGTTCAGGCAGGTTGTTGGCTCGAAGCTCATCAGTGTTGCTGTTACACCAAACGGCTATGCAGACGCTGTTAATGGAGGTCGCTTCGTGATGCCTGAAGAGCGCCAGATGACTTTCTCAGCCCTGCTGGACATTATAGAGGGCAAAGAAAAGAGCAGTGGTGTGTACTACGTGCAGAAACAGTGCTCAAATCTGACTGAGGAACTGCCAGAGCTCACAGGAGACGTACAGACTCACATCCCCTGGATGAGCGACGCACTGGGTGAGTCATACAACAGATACCTGGGAACTGTAGCAGATCACACACGGAGTCTAAAGCAGTAAGAAATGGCTGACTGTCCTACTGGGTGAATGCTAAAATGTGCGTCAGTCACAGTTTGATTGGCAGGCACTCAGCAAAGTCTTTAACCAACTTGTAAGTGTAGATTGTGTTTAACACATTTTAGATATTGGTTATTGCACTTTGCAATCAGAATCATTACAACTTAATTTAATTGATTAAACATGGCTAGGTTACAACAGGCTGCACTTTAAAAATGTATAATATTTATCCTTAATGTTGTACATGTAATCTTATACACTTTTTTGTTTTTAGGAAAAATGCCTGATGCTGTGAACTTCTGGTTGGGAGAGGAGCATGCAGTCACATCTAGTAAGTTTTATTTATACAGTTTCCTTTAGAAAGTATGGGTCTAAAATTCAGAAACATTGAATGGTGTTGAATTAAAAATTTTATCTTTCATCTTGCAGTGCACAAAGACCCCTATGAGAACCTCTACTGTGTCATCTCTGGAGAGAAGACATTTATTCTACTCCCTCCCACTGATCGACCCTTTATACCATATGGCAAGCAAACAGTCTCATGAATATTTGTGCTGTCTTTATTGTACTTTAGATTAATGCTTCCTAAGTCTCACCCACTGTTATGGCTGCCCAGATAGTCCTTCACTTAACTGAAGTCACTAACTAGGTAGTTGTACATTTCCCTTGCTTGCTCACATCTGTTAGATTTTTTTTTCAATCCCATCTGCATGTTACAGTGAAAAACTGATCAGTATACCTAAAGAAAAAAAAGGGACTCACTCCATAGTTTCACTCCATGAAACAAGTAATATGTTGTGTTTACATTGTGACTTTGTATAGAACTGTACCAGCCTGCTACATACAAACAGAAGCAAGATGGCCGCTTTGAAATAGTGGATGAAGAGCATTCAGAAAAAGTATGTAATTCATTTTACACTTCTTAAAACTTATATATAAAACTAAATACAAAAAAGGAGTAAAGTATATTTTAGTAGGTTAAAGAAATACTTTACATTAGCTAGTCAAACTAAAAGGTACTATTAAGGAAGTGGATGTTTTTTAGCTGATGGTTAACTCTTGGCAAATGAGTTTAAGATGAAGAAACACCAAACTGCTACACATGACCAGATTTGGGCTCAAAAATGAATGATCTGTTTGAGGAAATATTGTGGTCTCAATTTAGGTGCCTTGGATTCCTCTGGATCCTCTAAATCCAGACCTGGAACGCTTTCCCTCCTACAGCCAGGCCCAGCCGCTGTGCTGTACAGTGAAAGCAGGAGAGATGCTTTACCTCCCCTCACTCTGGTTCCACCATGTCCGCCAGTCTCATGGATGCATAGCAGGTACTGTGGAAGGGATTTTCCTGTGTCTGTCTTAGACTCTACTTGGTTCACAAATGTAGTTTCATATGAGAATAATATATTCATTAATAATCACAATTGAATGATAATGGACAGTGGAAAATATGTTGTTCCTTGAAGTAACAGAAGATAATGTGTAAAATGTCCTTTGTGTGTCTTTTCAGTGAATTTCTGGTATGATATGGATTATGATATCAAGTACAATTACTTTCAACTGGTGGAATCTCTAGCCAGAGTTGTAGGTTCACTCTGAAGCTCTGACCTCGTGAAAAAATCATCCCCAAAGTGTGAACACAGTGGGCACAGAGCAGGAATACACTCTGAATAGGACAAGAGTGCATTACAAGGCACCCCGCACACACCTTAATTACATAGGGGTCATTTAAGGTCACCAATCCAGCTAGTGTTTTTTTGGAGATAGGAGGAAACTGGAGAACCCAGAAGAAACCCACACAGACATGAGAACATGCAAGTCTCCATACACACAGTATCCTGAGCCCAGAATTGAATCCCAGACCCTGAGCTGAGATGGCAATGATAACGGCTGTACATGAACACACCAACTTCAGCTCCTAATCCACTGCACAAAGTGTTACTCATCAAATATTACAATATTGAATTCATTGTTGTTAAACAGTCTGAGAAGGAATTGCTGATCCATACAGAACAAATAACCAGAGTTTGTGTGTAATAAATACAGGTTTATTAACTAGCACCTGACTTTGCTTTTCAGATGACACGTAGTTATAAAAACAAGTAATTTAGGAGTAGTGCAGTACAAACACTAAACAAGTTTCAAATGAGAAACAGTCTGAAAACCTTTTCATTCGTGTTTAATGCTAGCTTCTGTGAGGAAAAGAGAACAGTGCTGAATAGTAAAGCATTGGATGTGTTTTTCAAGAAAGTCAGATATACAACCATGCACTCAATTTCAGGATCCAGTGAGCGCTGAAGTCCACTTCTCATCATGCATGCAGTTTTGTCATGCTAGCAATAAAATTACTCTCCTACCACTGTCTTTATATATAACCTCTACACTTTAAATTCACTCAGTTCAGCTAAATGATTAATATAGTCACATGATTAACAAATTACTTTATAAAGTATAAGAACTGTGCATTCATTTCTTATCATTTGTCTCATGCACGTCGAAATGTTCATGGCAAGTGTTTATAGTTTAAAAATCCTGACATTAGGGGATATGGTTGAGGCTGGTTTGGGATGGAGGATCATATAAATGATTTGTTTTGTGCATCCAGTAACAAACTGATTTACACAACTTTGTTAGCTGTACCGAACACAAGCACCATATTCTGTAACAGTATGCAAAAAAATCTGAACAGTATACAGCAGACAGACAACTAGCACAAATACAGTATTCTTGTGGTATCAATAGTATTATTTTAGAAAACAAAGTGCTTTACTGTACATCAGTGTTAACGTTACGAAAAGGGACAGAAACCTGAATACGAAATACTCAAATGACACATTTATGAAAAGCACTATCATCTAGGTTTAATCCAAACTTGAGGAACTGGGGACAAATAAAATGTAAATCCCTCAGCTGTTCATTTTTTATTTTGTTATACTGATAGTAATTCTATATGCAACATTCCCTTTGCAATTCTGTCCTATTCTAGTCTCATCATCTACTGGAATATTTCACACTGGGAAAGACCACCTCCTATCAGCACTGATAGCTAATTTTTTGAATTTTTGAAAAGATCAGAGAATTGCTGGTTACAAAATAAGGCACCCAATCTCTTGAGACATTGACGGTATCAATATTACAAAATGTATAAAATTGTCAAAGTTCATGCATGAGATTTGGATGCTGTCATTCTGGACCCTCCCCGCTGGAACAGTACTGACATTAAGGGTATCCTGTATGAAAACACATTGACTGTACAACACACTATCTGAAGATCTTTAACCCCTGTTATTGAACAATGACGATAGAATAAATAGTCACACATCTGAAACAAGATATACTTGATAAAAAAGCACTCCATGGTGGAAGATATAAATGAGCAAACATCTGGATTATCTTGGAAAGAGAGAAGGTTAAGTTCTGAAAAAAAGTTCACATTATCTTGAGGACTGGCAGAATCAGTTTAACTCCATCTCTGTGATGGTCCATTTCTCATTTATACACTGTTACAAGCCATCTCAGATCTCACCTTGAGAATTTCATTTACTCAGTCATTGCTCCTATACACAAATATCCAGATATAGTAAACCAATAAAGTGTAAAAGGGTACCTTATTTGGCAATGAGGTGAAGTGTAGAGTATATGGTTGCTGAAACAACACACTAAAAAAGGGAGGTAGGCCGATGAGCTTAGTCTATAGTGCAATATGGCCATGCCTGTCAGACTGAGCCTTTCCATCTGTGCTGGTAGTGTTTAAGCAAAAGGAAGGGAAGTCCACATGCCAATCAACTGTGGATTTTTAAAAATCTGCTTATTTAAAAAAAAATTTTTTTTTTAAAACTCAGTTAAAACAATGTGCTGCTGCGCAGAGTCATGGCTTGGGATCCGGCCTCAGCCTGAATGATCTATTTAATGAAAGAGATGCATTTCAGACTTTGCCGTCCATTCTCTTCTCCACAGCTCTGAGGAGAAGCTGTGAATACTGCTCCAGCAGTGCTAATGTTCGTTCCTCACCCACACCACCAGCCCCACTGCCCAGCACACACACTGAGCTGCTGCTGCTGGAGCTCGAGTGGCTTTTTATATAATGTGGCAACAAGTTCAACTCAGCCTGCACTGACTCAAATGCCTCAGAAAGCACTTGAGTCATCTCCTGATGTTCCTGCCTCTGGTCTGTGGAACTGCTCAGCTGTAAACACACAGAGTAAATGCACACTCAGAATGTTTAGCTAGATGTGTCTTATCATTGCACGAGTTTACAGGCAATGAACACAAGGACCTAAAATTTCTGCACTGATAACTTACCATCCTGTAGAAGTGGCAGGCCTTTTTAAAACTGCTTTGAAGTTCACTAGCTGCAAGTTTACATGACGCCATACTGAGAGATGCATCTGATATAGAGAGGGGGGGGGGGGGGGGGGGGAGAACATTCTGTCACACTTCTTGTCCAATGGCTGCTTCAGTGCTTCAGTCAGCGTTGGTTCAGGAAACAGTGAACAATTAAGAACAATTCAACCTTTCTACTGGTTTAAGAACCAAACGAATCCATAATCAGATGTGCAAGTTTCCTAATACACAGGGATTAAAGTATTTTTATAACTTGTACGTCTTGGTTTAACAACATATTTTACCATCTAAAGTCAAACATATCGTCACTGACGAAGAATACGCAACATGACAAATACATTTTTTTTGTGGCTTTTAACTGTTGATGTTGAGTACAGAGATTCTTAAAGAAAATATAGAATCAGCTCTAGCATTATCATTATACTGAACAATTTTTCAACAAATACTCAAACCCCCTGCACTGTTCTTGTCTTATTTTAATGGTGGTTATCAGGTTGTTGGTAAAGATATGGCACCACCCCAAGTCTGTGACATGACTAGTTCCTGCTTCCAGACCAGCAGCACTTTAGTGAGAAGTCATAGACAGAGCAAAGGAAAGAATGTTTAGGAGCAGACTGCATGGTTAATGGAAAATTATCAAGAGTATGAAGATGAAGAATGCCTCACCCTTCAGTTGGTAATGGTTAATGGAGGGACAGGGTGAAGAGGAGAACATGGCAGAAGTGATGGAAGAGACGGAAGGAGAGAGATACCAGAGCCTGCTGGAAAAGAAATGCTTGGGCAGACCCAGGCACAGAGGCACAGATGAGAGAACAAGAGAGGAGCGAAATCCCAGCAAACCTGAATCCTGGGCTCGACTGGCTGAATGCAGACAAACTGTGCCACCCTGGTTCTGGTTTGATTGCTTGGTCTGCGTCTCCTCCAGCTCTGTATCTTTTCCCCATATCTTCACTGGTTCTTCAGACTGATCAGTATTGAGCTCCTGTTGCTCTGGTGGCCTGGTCTCAGTAGGAACTGAGCATGTAATTGGCTGCATGTTGCTGGAATCAGACTGCTCTGGTCCTGGCAGAGGGGGTACACTTACTGGAGTCTTGTTACCTACATCTTTGTGGCCAAGCTTGGTAATCTTACTGTTAGGAGAGAAGGAGGCCATGGAGGGCTTATCAGGGAGAGGTTTCGTGATGTCCAGGTGTAGCTGTGGACGGCCACTGCTGGGTAATTTGGCCTGGATGCCTTTAGAAGAAGAGTTCGGAGTGGAGGCACCGCTTATGGTGGGTATAACCGCACCACGAGGGGGAGAGCCAATAAATGAAGAGGGCAGTGGGACTACTGGAGATGAGGCTTTGCTGCGAGAAGAACTGCGAAGGCTGGAAGTGTCTGATACTGAGCCTCGGTGGGTGTCTGAGCCTACAGGTACTTCATTGAGCTCACTCACGTTCAGGCTGTCCCCCATGGACACGGAGCGTGACATCTTGGCTATGGAACTGGTGGTGGGGCTCATGTACGAGCGTGGCTTGGACTTGGTGGGTGTAGGGCAGTCCCTGGGCTGGGTAGATGTTGGGCTGGAGAGAGGCACACCGGGAAGCGTGTGGCACAGTGTGGATGGTGGCGCACGCTCGTAATGCTGGGGCTGAGGGGGAACCTCCTTAGAAGGATGTGTAGATGTCTGGCTCATATCAGCTGAACAAGACAGTGAGGAAGGTTGAACAACAAACACAGAAAATAGACATGGGAAGAAAAAAAGAAAAAAAGTCCGTCATTCATAGCAAGTGCAGAAACTTCTAAATTATTCACTCTAGTGAAATAGCATAGAAATGTATTAATTTCATCGGTCAGCCATTTTCATCAATTGAATCTCCATTTGAACTGATACAGTACGACTCATAAGACCATACTTGTGTTTTATGTAACGGCTCTGTTGATCTCACCCTCTGAAGAGATGTTTTGAATGGACTGAGCTTTCCTCATGCCAGTTGAGGCAGCCAGAGAATCCGCAGAAATTTCTACAGGGATGCGTTTCTTCTCAGGGGTTAAATGCAGAACTGAAGGCCTCTCTGGGCTCTGGAGTTCTCGCAGGATGCTCTTTTTTTTGTCCTCCATAAGAGGGCGCACCTCAGAAACCAGGGGCTGCACCAATTCACTGGAAACCTTACTCTCGGTAGTTTTGCTTGAAGGGGAAACAAATGCCTGCCTGCTGAGAAATGAGAAAATATATTTTTTGATAAATGTATCTAAAAAATGAATATTTTACTTGGTTTAACCCATTACGTAGTGTGCTGCCGAGTAAAGTTTGCTCTTGCATGAATGTCTTACCAGCCACTGGTACCAGTAAGGAACTTCGATGAGATGCTGACACTGTCAGTGATTATTGGCTGAAGAGAATTTGGACTTCCTGTTTTACCACAAAAGAAGAGAGAGCACGATAATCAATTGTAAGCTCATTACTGTATAAATGGGGGAAAAAACCCCTCTTCTACCACATATTTTCACACACACAAAGACCTGAGGTGCTGAAGTCTGACAAGTTTGCAAAGTTTTTTTTGAGGAAGGCTTCTTGGTCTGGAATCTTAGGCACAGAGCTACAGATCTCAGTCTTCCTCAGGCTCTCCTCCTCTTCCTCTTCTAAGTCTTCCATGTCCAGCTCAGATGAGTTTCCATCCATGCTCAGTGGCTCAGTGGGTTCCGAGTCTAACACACCAAAATCAAAGTAAAATGTTAGCATCTACGTGGTTTTATAGGTGTTACTGTTGTGTGTGTGTGTGTTTAGGTTTGAGTGTGTTTCACCTTCTCCAGGCTGATCCGAGCTGGAGAGACGGCTGTTGGAATAATCCATTGAACATGCGCTGTCAGGGCTCTGTTTCTCAGGACAGGAGTTTCCTTTAGCCAACCTCACTTCATGAGCTAACTCCTTGACCTGGTACTCACTAAAGAGCAGAGAAGACAGAGTTTTTAGGCTGATGGTATCTTAGTCCATGACCAAGTGTACCAGTATGTATTTATTGATAAACAAGTGCTTTAAAGTCTCTAAGTTGCTCTGGATAAGGGCATCTGCCAAATTCCATAAATGTAAATATAAACCAGAAAGACTGCTAAAACAATCATTATATAAAAATATACCTTATATATCTTATATATACATTATATAAAATTATATAAAAATATACCCCTTTCATATCTAGTGTCTGGTGTTCCCTTTGTTATTGAGGTGTGTGGTGTCATCATGCCAAGATCTAAAGAGTTCTGTACAGCCTTCAGAAAAATGGCTGAGGATGCCTATGATTCTGGCAAGGGATTTAAAAAGATCTCCAAATTATATGAAATCACAACATCATTCCACTGTAAAGGAAATCATCTACAAATGGCACAGATTTCAAACGACTGCCAATCTGTCCAGGACTGGTCGTCCCAGCAAATTTAGCCCAAGAGCTGATTGTCTGATTCAAACACAAGTTTCCAAGAACCCCAAAATTTAATTACAGGATCTGCTAGTAGCTCTTGCAACTGTTGGTGTAAAAGTGCATGCTTCTACAATCAGAAAGTGTTTGCTGTTACTGTGGCCAAACAACTCTATCTTTGATTCGTCTGTCCAGAGCACATTATTCTAGAAGGTCTGGTCTTTGCCTATATGCTCACTAGCAAACTGTAGTCTTGCAAAAGCTTTTTCCTTGCACGCCTCCCATGCAGGTCAAATTTGTGCAGACATCAAGTTTGGCGGAGACCAAAGAAAGCTTTTCAGGAGAAGCACCTCATACCAATTGTGAAGCACGATGGTGGAAATGGTTTGGGATTGCTTCACTGCCTCAGGGACTGGATAGATTGCATTCATTGATTCAACTATGAATTCTGCATCATATCAAAGAGTGCCTTAAGATAAATGTGAGGCCATCTGTCCGACTGTTGAAGCTGAATTGAAAGTGGACCTTTCAACAGGATAATAATCCTAAGCACACTAGCAAATGCACCAAGGAATGGCTCAAAAAGAAGAAATGGAATGGCCTAGTCAAAGCCCCTATTTGAATCCCATTGAAATATTGTGAGTAGATGTGAAATGGGCAGTACATGCAAGGAAAACCTTCAAACATCTTGTAACTGAAAGAATATTGCATGGAAGAGTGGTTTAAAATTAAATCAAGCCTGGTGGACAATTATGCAAAACGCCTACAAGACGTTATTTCTGCTAAAGGGGGCAATACTAGCTTCTGAGGCCAAAGGTGTACTTACTTTTTCCACAGAGAAATCTCACATCTACTGATATTTCTGTTGAATAAATGATTGAAAAAAGCTAATTCTCCTTGTGGTTTTCTTCAAGTGTATCAACTTCATTAATAGGTACGGTTTCAAAGATGATCAAATGTTTACTTGTCCATATGTCAAAAAAGCCAATTTCCATGGGGTATACTTATTTTTTCACATCTATATTTATGTTAGCAACTGAGGTAAACTTTCAATAAAACAAATGGTTTAAATCATAAAAGAAAAGAAACCAATTCTCAAGCTTTCCATTTTACCGGTCGTGTAAACAGTAAGAAATTTCAAGTAGTTAATGAAGCAAGTATTAGCATAGAGAAAATACCAGAACATTATTAAGTGTAATACCAGAAGGCATCACTATTCTTTCACCTCAATGGCCAAAAATACTTAATGGTCAACTCTGCCTCTACATGTAAGTGCTGTGTGTGATTGAGGAGGACATGTGGACTTACCTGCCTGCCAGGCTCACTCTGTCCTGACAGCACTGAGGGTAAAGCACCACAGCCTCTATGTCTGGCGTTTGAGGCAACAGTGAGATGTACTGAGGACGTGCGTGTCCTCTTGGGACAGGCGAAACCTGCACTTCTGGCTCCTCCACCTGCATCAGAAACCGGTGAGAATGTTTTCCTAGTGTGAAGCACTGCATCTTTAAACTTTATAATCCTGGTATAGCAAACGTCTTTCACCATCGCACCTATGAGTACTTCGAAGTAAGTGAAGTGGTTTCATACAAAACTGGAATCAACCTGACACAGTGTTGTGTACATGTCTAATTACCCATCCAGCTATGGTCTGTAAGCTGATGGTACTGCCAAGATCCAGATCTGGATGCAGCGCAGGCTCTCGGTTCACAACAGGGGACTTAGCAAAGGACTCCAGCTGCCTCAGGTCCAGCATGGACTTCACCGTCAAATCTGTGCTGCCTATTCGCCTGCACCAGCGTCGCCTTTGCCTTGGGCCCGAGTTCTCGCATGCTGGACTGCTGTCAGACATCTGAGAGGGGAAAATAAGAATATTGGGAATATTGAGAGCCAAATATAATGTATACATACACATACATGTAGTATATGGTATAAGGAAGCAAATACAGGATTATATAATTATTATACAATGTAATAATTATTCTTACATTTCTCATCTCTCGGACTGAGTCATGCTTCTCCTCTGACGATCCTTATAAACATGAAAGGCAAGATGTTCTGTACAGTTCTGCAAGAATTATAGGTAAAGACAAAGAATTCCACAAACTACTAACAAGGGCAAATAAGTTACCAGCCTCATCTCCTGTGCTGCTACCAGAAGATAGGTGACGAAAATTGTATTCATCCTCCTCTTCTATACCCTCCTCTTCCTCAGGCTCTTTATCACTGTCTGAGGACATGGTGCCTATAGCTGAAGCACTGTGCACCTCTCTCCTAGTGCTGAGCAAAAACAGCACAAACAGGGATGTAGTTTAGAGGATACACCACAACATGCAAATTTAACAGGTAGTATCAGGAACAGAAAGATCAAGTGATTTTGTCAATATGTTCATGCCCCCCCCCCCCAGAATTCAAAAGAATTCTGTGACTAAATCTTAAATGTAAATGAGACCAACACTAAAGTTTTTTCTTTTTTTGGAGTTAGTTTGGAGTTTTAAGTTGCCTGTTCAGACCTCAGACCTGAAAGCTTTATTACCTTCAGTCCCCTGACATGTGTGATTCATTATAATTCACCCAATACAGACACAAACGCCCTTCAAAAACCTGTATAAAGGTATGTTTGTGTGTGGTACCTGACAGGATGATGTTTGGTAGGGGGGCTTTTCTGTACAGGTTTGCTCTTCTGTTTAATATCAGAAAGTCTTTGTTTCATACTGATGGTCAGCTCTGGATTCAGTCTCCACACAAAGATGCAGCTGAACACAAATACATATAAATGTAAAACAATAATCTAATCATATATTATCAGAATTATATCATGAAAAGCATATTATTATTATTATTATTATTATTATTATTATTATATTGAACTAGACAGTGGAATTCCGAGATCCTACCTGTCCCCTGACACGGATATCAGATGCTTGCAATCATTGGTAAACTTCATCCCTGTGACGATCTCTGTAAATAAGATAAAATAGTCAGTGATCCTTCAAAGACATAAACCACCACTGGGTAATGATTTGAAATACAGTAATATGGAGAACATGTGAGAACACACATGACTGCAGTTGAAACATACGTAAGTTCATACCGGAGTGCCCAAACATGGTGGCTACACACTCCCCAGTGTAGAAGTCAAAAATGTTTATGTTTTTGTCTGAGCAGCTGGTAGCCACGTACATCCCAGACGGATCCATCTGGACCTGAGACACGTTCACAAAGAACGGGCGAAATGAATTTTCATATCAAACGTCGACATATGGCTTGATTTAGTGGCAATGCTTTTGTAGTAAATAATACATGTATACATGTAATAAAAACATGAACATGAACACTTTCCTACTCTATCAACTATTTTCTCTCAGGAGGTGCTTACCTTAATGAGTGTGCCATCCTCCCCCTGAGAGCCCTTGTATATTTTCTTCTGTTTGCCATTGCTGATGTTAAAGATCCTGTATTAGACAGAGGATTGAATGAGAGAGGGAGGGAGGGAAGAAGGAGGAGAGTGTGGATAGACTATAACTACGGTTCAAAGTTAAAAAAACACTACAAGCTTCTAGGAACAGACATGTTTAATGACCAGACAAGTTCATTGTGTCTCTTTAAACACTGACCACTAGAGGGCGAATTACAAACGCACGCACACGAAGTCGAAGTTCCATTTAAACCAATCCTGTATACAGATTTTTGCACTTTGCAGTCTATTAATTTTCTGAGCCTGTGTCTTATCTCAATCACAATTACTTCTGTACTAAAGGAGACATTGCTTATAAAGACAGTTTAGAACATCCACACATTTTTTTTTTAGCAGTATCCCTTGCAGGCTTGGTTAAGAGGATGAACAGAATGACAGTTCATAGTCACGGGCTTCCCCGGTTTCCTCCTAGCACACTTTGCTTCCCAAAATAACTTCCAGCCAGAACTAGGAACTGATTTCAATGGACTTTAGAGAAGCAGCGTGTTCTTGTAAATTTGACTTGATTACATTTATATGAAGATTACATTTGTTTCCATTCTAAATTCGGAGGTACAGAGAAAAGATGAATGCAGTGTCCTACCAAAGAAATGCACTAGAGTAGCAAGCATCAGCCTCATGTTTGTTACCACTTGGATTGCACCCAAGTTCTAACCCCACCTTCCATTTACACAATTGTTAATGCAGCTAATTAACGCTATGCTACACCTAAATCTAAAAATAAATTAATCAAATCACACCACGGTACACAAGCACTTGTGGGCAAAGAAACGAACAAGTCTCATAAATTGCATTTCCTCATAGATGTTAGTCAGACTAGTATTACAGGTCTGCTATTAAACATGACTGTTGCTCAGATGTTATTGCAGAAGGCAGACTTTTAACCCCATCTTGTTACAAAACACACACACACACACACACACACACACACACACACAGGCAAGGACCTATCTGATAAAGTGCATTCCCTCCATGTCCCTCCACAGGTGTGTGTATGGTCAAGTGACTCATGAAACATACCCGTCACTCGTGTTAACTTATCCCAGACACTCTGAATCCCATTTTGCTACAATAAAACTTAAATACAATTTGATTATTGTTCAAGGGTACAATGATGCACACATTCCTTGCTTACCTGATGCTGCGGTCCTGGCAGCCAATAGCAGCATACTTGCACAGGGGGTCAATATCCATATCATACAGAGTAGTCTTCCTCACAATATGGTGGGTGCGTGTAAACGTGATTCCTTCATCTGTCTGTAAGATTGTATACAATGTTGTGATGTAAATCAATGACAAGGCCAACCTGACTGAGTGCTACGAATATAAGAAACAATATGAGATCTGAATAAAAAATAAGTTGGTGTATTATAATAGGGCAAATCTACTGCTTGGTGAGAATGTGGATTTAAATTATGTTTTTAATTAGACTCCAACACAGATTCTCAACATTATTATTAACTGCCTAGATCTGAAAAATTATCAGACAATTTAAGATGCCCTAATAGGAGACCCCTAGAGGTGGTTCTTCTCAATCAGCTCATTCCAACAGAAAACACATTTAGTTCACAGATTTCCTCTAGCTCAATCAAACAGCAGAGTCTCCATTACAGCTTATAAAATGCTTATAAGAAAAGATTTTACTGGGAATGAGAGTCATAGGGAAATCTCATTAACTGGTACACAGGGATATTTAGTGAGTTCAGCATTTAAATGGTAGAATGACAGCAAATGAAAAACCAAGAACTTCCCTGAAGATATAAATATTTAAGTAGTTTTTGCAATTTACCCGAGAGACAGAACAAGCAATCATTCATGTCATCTCTGTTGACACTGACAAGAATGCAGAGGTGATGTGGGACTGTGAGCTTGAATTAAAATCAGCAATGTGTCTCTTAGGTTAGAAAACGTTCTTTGTTTAATTATCTGTTGACCAGTTTTGATTTTTAGATCATCTCCTACAAACTCCGTGAAGCATTTTAGAAGCTTGATGCCTGTGGAGCATATTAGTTCTCTCTGTATTTCTTTATCCTATGAAAAACTGAAAATCTGGAGCAAACATTAAAAAGAGAATATCATCTAGACAACATTATACCATGTTCACTGGCACCTGATATTGCATACAGTCTCACAAGATCAGGGATTTTTTTGGAAGGCTGACTCAAGAAGTAAATATTTTGTTTTAAATTATATAAATAGATCTCTCCATCAGAATCTGTTGGGGTGTATGATTAGTACAAGATCTGGGTTGGAGAATCATTAAAAATCTAGCTAAGACTTCATACAAAATATCGGTAATATGAAACTACTGAATCAAACTAACAAATGCTGAAACAAATTACATCCATTTCCTTTTCATTCAAAACAATACTACATTAAAAAAACACATCCCCTCTGGCCACCCATCTTACCTTGTGCGCTGTGCGGAAGTAAACACTTTTGTCAGCACCACAACTGATCATTCTGATTTTGCCATCATTTTCTAAGGGCAGAGGATTTACATAGATAGAGTTACAGTCAAACAACACACGTCCAATTGTTCTTTATTAAATAATAAGAGAACCAGTGAGTCCCTATATGGAAAAAAGTAGCCGTGTGTCGGTTCTCACCAGCAAACCGCACAGCAGTGATGGAAGATGAATGTTCATCAAGTGTCTGCACCAGGCCATACTCATACTCAGCATCAAGAACATGGATCAGCCTGTCTCTGCTTGCTGTGGCCAAGAGCCTCAAGCCTGCAGTAAACACACACACACACACACACACACACACACACACACACACACACACACACACACACACGAATGTTGAAACTGATCAGCTTTATATCCGGGACACCATGTTGTGTGGAATGCTCATAAACACAAGTGCCACCCACATTTTTTGCAACTGAGTCCACATGCTGATTCAACAACACATAAAAGTGTGAATCAGCACTTAACAAGCTTCAGGGTAAAAATGCAGTGTGAGCAAGCTCAAAAATGAATAATGAGCTGGGCACCAGGTTATGCTCCTTTTCACAAAACATACTAGTTTGGGAGCTAGATATCATAAATTACAATGCAAGAGGAAAGAATAAACAAGCAAAAACACCATTATTAAGCTGCCCTTCAAACTTACAATACCAATTTGAATTCAGCCCTTGAGCATTCATCTCAATTAAGCACATTTGAAATTGAAATTCCCATAATATCCTACCAACAGTATTGCAATCATACAAATGGCAACATAATATTTTTCAAGGTACTCACTGAAATCCAATTTCAAGCACTGCCCACTGGAACTCCAGATCAAAAAGGCCATTTGGACAAAGAGTAATGCTCTAATAGCCTCTCTGTGAGAGGTGATATGATTATGTTATCACCACCACAGGCAATAACATCACAATAGGGCTTCCATTTATTTTACATTTATATATCCATTTATTTCTGATAAATTATTTAATTTGGACCAGTAGTAGCTAATTTTTAAAAAATGGATAATGGATATGAATGAAAAATACAAAAATAATGATAATGAATTTGAAATGCAAAGTAGGCTTTGGTGTTTTTCAGTGTACTGAAATAGTAACTAGTTCAATTTATACAATGGATATTTATATAATTAGCTTAAGAGGGACTGTGTTCTCATAACAAGGCTTTTCTGCTGTAGTGGCTAGTTTCAATGAGACAAGAGCTTTAGCAACAGAAAACATCATAATAACCTTAAATCCTGTTACAAGCATGTGTGCTCGAGATGAATGGCGAGCAAAGGGAGTGAAGGAGGGTGGGAAGGAGATGATGTGTGTGCATAAGCACAGATGTGCTGACTCTTATGCCCTGTTCAAGTGGACAGAACTAAATAAAGGTATAAAAGAGGTCTTGTAACCCCATCACTCAGGCTACTTGAGGAGGTGGTGTGGGTTACTTTTGGCCACATTACATTTGTAGTATGAAATCACAATGTGTCCTGATGTGTCCATAACATCATCAAAGACTGCCTACTCACCAGTGCTGGCAGGGTCACAATTTTCTCACAAAACTTTTGAACTGTCTAGCTATGCTATTAATGCACATAAGTTCTTTTTATCTGAGGCATGGGTGTTTTACATGCGTTATACTAATCCAACTCTCTATATTAAAACATGTATACTGGCCATGTGAAGTCTCCTCTCGTATATACACTTCTCATCATTCTCAGTATGTGTGCTGCCGGTTTCTATAGAAAGGTGAGTTATTTGTGTTGGTAAATTGGTCTAATCATTCCCACATATACAATTTATTAATAACCAATATACATATACTGTATATAATCAATTTTAAAGCCTTGCTAAAATAACTATCTAAAGAAGTAGCATTTTTATTAGGCGACTGCTTCATCAAAATTCACTGCTTCATTAAAACACTTCATTAAAATACTGCATGGTGTTACTTCTTAATATCAATCTGAAACTTATTTTACAACGATTAAATGGTGTATACAGATTGGAAGGGGAATATTTAGTTTGGCAGCATATATTTCTGTGTCAGATGGAATTGTTAAAGCAAAAAGTTATTATAATGTTATATTATAGTGTATACTGAAAAAGCTACACAAAATGCCCATTACCACAGATGATAGTGTTTTTTTTTTATTTATTTTTTTAGTTTTTCCGATGAATCACAGTGCCCAATATTATATTTATCAAATTTGAAGGCTAAATATAAACACTTTTTTAAAGTTTTTATTCGATACTTGATAGGATTTTGGGTCTGGTTTGTGAAATTGGGCTGCTTTTGGCAGATCTGTCTCAGCTGTCCACCTGTAATCAGATCACCCGAGATAAATGTTAATACCAAGGCTGAATATGATCTCAGTAGGGCTAGATAAAGAAACTCTCTAGCCCTTGTAAGACATATACCTCTATGCAAGGCAACACACGTGTCAGCCTTCTTCACAAATGATAACATAGTGATTATATTTGGAAAATGCTAATTATGCAAGTGTTAATGTATATAAATTACAAACATTTGAATAAAAACTTGTATGCACACACACCAAGATATTCCAACGAAGTCATGTAGTAACATAGTATTTACAATAAATAATGTTGGTATACAAGTATTGTAATACAACTATTATTCCCTAGAGTCTTTATGCTGATCTGAATGACGACCCTAACGGTTATACAGGGTTCAATTTACCTGTGGGGTGGTGTTTAACACTGTGATAACATTTTTTCAGCAACATTATAAAGAAGAGTGTCCAGCCCATCTATGGGCTAAGGGAATGATGTCCAGCACTGAGTGGGCTAAAGTGTGAACTTGTTCTGAATAGTCTGCCCCTGGTGAGATTTCACAGGAGCCAGTCATCCCATTACAGCGTTACCCTAATGCCAGTACCTCATTGTTGATTTTAAATAAGCCACGTCTGCAGCAAAGTTTTCTGTTCGTCAATAGAGCAACTCAGATTGCTTTCTGAAGTACGTATCAGTTGTCAAAACAACAGGCTGTTTAGACTGAGGAGTTTGGACAGATTAGCTATAAACCAGGATTCAAATCTGCCAACCAAGGGCATGTCGGTACCGGCATTACCACTAGGTCAAATGAGGGGCCTACTGTCAGAAAGTAAGTCCTTCAGATGGTTAATGTCAAGGTAGTGCAGATAACTGATGTCCATAATCATTTTCTATGAGATTCACATTGTCTGCATGAGCACAAGCCTCATACAATGATTAGCAGGGCTGTCTACTGTACTCAGTAAAATGTGGATTATAGGGATAATCCTGCCCAAGGTGCGAGGTCACTAGCAGTGAACATCTTTCAACTCTCCAGAGCCAGTTGAGTTGATTGGTGGAAATTTCAACAACAGTGAGTGTTAGGTGCATGGCAGCAGGGCATCCAAGAGATAAAAACAACAACTACTCAAGGCTTCAGATAGCTCAATATCATGTTCATGTAGTCCCACATGGTACAGGCAACAACGACTGTACATATACTACCAGTCCTTCAAGTTAAATAACTATTTATCAAAGTCCAAATATTAAGGCAGCATCAGCATGGGATAGATTCCTATCTACTACCATAAGACATGCACTATAGTCAGCAGCTTCAATCAAGCATCTTCTGGTCATCTGAGTAGGATCAGCTACTTTTTTTAGTGTTTAACATGGTGCACTGTGCTGCAGTTTGCAGTGCATGAGCTGAGCTGTTGGTCCACTTATGGTAGTCCTTTCTCACCTGTCTCAGGCTTTGAATACTCCAGACACAGGATCTCGGAGTCGTGGGCCTGCACGTTTAGGATCTCCTCCATACTCTGTAGCTCATGGATCCTGGTATGTAAACAATTAAATACAGTTACAGACTGGGTTACTTACACTGCATTTGATAACATGAGTTATCATACACTTCGAGTTTGTATACACATTCCACAAATTTGCCAAAGCTTATTAAAAGTACTTCTAGATCCTTTCATAAAACACATCCAAATAATTTAGCTAAAAGGGCAACCATCAACAGTGCCACATTATAGAAGCCAACACACCCAGGAAAGCATGTATGCTCGCGTGATCAGTGCCCAATGAGCACCCAATGAATCATAAACACACTTTGCTTTTTCCATTAAAGCCACAGTAGACCAATTATCTTAAATCTATTAGGACAAAGGTGCTAAGTGGTGAAGTAGAAAATAAAATTCCCTCAGGGCCAAACCTTAGTATTCCATTGCGGTCCCCTGATGCCAGGTGCTGACCATCTGGGCTGACACACAAGGTCCTAATGCCAGTCCTGTTTTCAGAGGTCTGTGGATCGGCTTTCTCTGAATTGCTGGAGATGGTGCAGTCTGGGTCCAACAAAGCTGCAACATTATTGTCTATATAAATAATTTTTTGAAGATCCTACAGTGGGAACAACAAAGAAATAGAGGGAAATTTTATATCTCATGCCATGGCTGCAGGATGATCTCATGAAAATCTTTTGAAGTCTGTTGAATGGTTTTGATAATGTAAGTTACTGTGAGTAGTTGTGGGACTGACATTGCTTATGACGTTGCGCTTGACTGTGGCACTGTATCCATCTGTGTTCCAAAGGCGGATGGTGTTGTCAGAAGAGCAGCTAAGGAAGGATCCTGTTGTGAGACAAGACTGCTCTCTCTCACTGTTCTGTGGGTACATCTGTCACACAAAAACAGAAGTTATCCCAATCCGACACATACACCCTATTCAAGCAACATTAAAAATAAATATAAACAAGAAAAAAATAAGTAAAAATAAATTTGTATGCCTTAATAGAACATCATTAACTTGTAAATGATACAAGGTAGGTAGCCAAGGTAGTAACAAACACCACATACTCTGCTAGTGCAAGTAGAGGTTACTTAAAGTGCCCCATTATGCTATTATTAAAAGTGCCTAATTGTGTTTTAGAGGTCTCATACAATAGGTTTACATGCAGCAAAGGTCAAAAAAACACTTTAATTTTCTCATAATTTACATTGCAGTATCACCTCCTGTCAGAGAACCTACTTTGCTCTGATTGGTCAGATGTCACAGTCTGTTGTGATCATCTACCGCTTACAGCGTGTGTCGGAAAAGAATTTCAGCTCAGTAATAATGTCGTCAGTTTTACGTTATCAATTTAAGCTTGAGTACAATAGTAATACATCAGAAGATTGACCCAATCAATCATTGCAAACACGACGAGAACAGGACATTTCTCAGTGGTAAGTTTGTATGTAGTTCGACAATAACATGAGTTAGTCGGTTGGCAGAGGCCTACAGCTGTGCACTGGAAAATCTCGTGTTGACTTCTGCTAGATTTGAGAAGCAGTCGTCAGTGAAATGGCGAGAACACAAACGAAGGTCGGAGTTGAACTGCTATGGTATTGTTTTAAAATGAATTCTAACCACTGACGCTTTACATCCTCATCCTTTGGGAGTCCATGCAAAATGGTTTTGCTTTTGCAGTGCAGAAAACAACGTCTCTTTCAGGACGTAACCCAAACTGTAGTGTTTGAGGGCGAGTCAAAGTACACCGTGTTCACGAGCAGCCAATGAAGACCAGAGGTGGGTTTTTTGTTACAAACCTACGTAGGTTTGTGCAGGAAGTAAGTCTGGAATTACTGACGACTCGTTTCAGGCTGTTCAGAATCGGTTCCTTTTTTTGGGAGACAATAGCTCCATTTGTCGTGCAATTTGATTTTTGAAACTTTGCAGACTGTTTTCATTCACAAACAGCTCTATAACACACTACATGAACGGTAATATCTGAAAAAACATAATAGGGGCACTTTAAGGCATGCAATAAGATTTGCCATGGGAACACAGCTTCCAAATATTGGATATTGTATAAGATACAAATATTTAAAATAAACTACAGTGAAGACCTACGGACAAGAATATTAACAACTGTTTCTTGTACCAAGAATAGGATGGAAACCTGTTTATTCAAAACTCAATTATTATAGAAGTCTAGTGCAGATGTTTGTGAAGTTAATAACAATTTGTTTGAAAGTATATTGGAATAATTTCATGAATTCTTTAGTCTAAATTTAGATTTAAGTCTGTATAATTCATCCATTCAAATAAGGCACTATTTTCTCAGTGGGAAGAATTTGTAGTTGTGTTAGGTATGTGGCTTACCTCCACACTCCACACACACGAAGAGTGATACAGGGCAGAGTAAACTTTTCCCACTTTGTGGAGGTCGCGAACATCCCAGACGTACAGGCTATGATCATTGTAAACACAGGACACCCAGTGGTTGGTAGGGTCATATGACACAGCCACTGTGTCAGGGTACCGAGCATCCAATTTGTATGCAAAGAGATGGCTGATGGGAAGAAATGACAGATTTGTCATGAGACGAACCAAGGAGGAGGCTGCACAAGTTGAGTGTCCTAATAAACTGTCAATCAGTACGTTTACATGGACAAGAATAATCCAATATTAACCCGATTAAGACAATACTCTGATTAAGAAACTACCATGTAAACAGCAATTTTTTATTACCTTAATCCGACTAAAGTCATACTCGAAGTAAACACAAATCGAATTAAGAAGTGTGGAGTACTCCTGTTTTAGTCACATTACAGACATGTACACACCTTAATCACACTATTAACGTCGTGTATGAGTTTTCACTGCATTTTGTGACAGGACAGGTACACACACGGCAGTGATCAACCATTTGATGGCAAACAAGAGAGTACGGTTGCGTCCGAAGCCGCTTACTTACCTACCTATGTATTTGACCTACATAGAAGGTCAAATACATGTATCTTAGCTACTATAGTAAGTAAATACACGGTTTGGGACGCAGCCCATGGCTTCAAGCAGTCGTCTATTTGCATGTACAGCATGACAAATAATTAACTGCACTTGAAGCTTTCGTAAAATTAAGAATAAAAACACCCAAAAATGTATATGGTACCATAACGAAGACTAACTGTGTGTTGATAATTTAATAAAAATTATTATATTTGATAAAAAAGTTGAAATTCTGGAGGGAACGTCGGACGGCGTGGCGTGGGGACGTAATGACGTGTGCTGTTAATCAAACTATGTTCTATAACGTGTAAAACCGGAACATGAAAAGGAATATTCTAAAAGCGACTCATGTAAACACCTTAATCACAATATTGTCTTATTCAGAACAAGGTCAATAATTAGATTACTGCTGTCCATGTAAACGTAGTGAAAGAAACTGTTCTTTCTTATGCTTTTGGAATGAAGGCAGAAATAATGAAAAAGTTGTGGAAATTTTTCTACCACAATCAGAATATGACAAATCCAATCTTTTGCTAATTGTATACAAAATTTTTCTTTTAAATACACAAAAAAGAAGATGCTAGATTCATTGATAGAATGTTCTTTTGTATGCATTGAATGCACATACGGTTCAAGTCTTAGCAATCCCACATACAATTTCTGAGGAGCATGGAGATAACCCATGAAGGAAGAAAGAGAAGAAATGGGGGGGGGGGGGGGGGGGGGGGTAGACGACAAGGACTTCTGAACACACGGTGACACAGCAGTCTGTTCGAGTAACCCACACACAAACTGGATGAATTTTAGTAGGGGAGGAAATGCTTCCTACATAGTTTGGAAAAATTTGCATAAGTATGACCGTGGATAAGCATCAAATACCAGAAAACCCACACTGACCCAATTTATGATTCACAATGTAAGCATGAACCTTGTTCAACAGAATTGAACTGAAATGACCTTTTGAAAACAAGAGTCAACAGTGACAAAGCTCTGATAATGGCATGCTGTCTGCCTGCTAAGCAAAAAAAAAAACAAAAAAAACTTTGATACACTATTTCCACATGAATATGCTAAAATTCTGATATGACATAACTTTATGGAATATTCCATATCCCCAGGGTTCTAAAGGATTAAAGCTGAGGTGGTTCTTAATGTTGAGAGCTCACCTTGCGTCAGTGACCGTGGCAATGTCCGTGCCCAGGCTGTGTGGACGAGGCAGAGTGCAGATGAAGTGCAGGTTGACCGGGTTGAAAGCTCGCACAGTTCCATCAGCACAGCCACAGAATATCAGATCTTCAGTGACAAACAATGCAGTGGCTAAGCCAGTCTGGAAGAGTCACAGAAAAAAAAAATAAAGCCCAAGGTTTCTTAACTGGACAAAGAAATACAACAGGCTGTAGGCAAAAATGTGAACACACACCATTATACACTTTTGAGCTTTTAACCTGTGTATGTTCAGTTAAACAAGTGCATTTGTGGATAACAGAACTGGGTTTCAATGTGAAAGAAATAAATGGTAGATGGCATGAAATATTTGGAGGGCAGATGATCTGTAATGATACTGATGAAATGAAGGCCTGTGTGTACTCAGCAGACATTCTTAGACTTGCACCGAATTCTCTAAAAAAAAAAGTACAACTTTAACTATGTAAGCAGGCCACTACCTACAGCCTTTCTGAAGCAACCACAAAGTTCCTTATGATCCCATAATCGGAGTCAGATGTTTGTGTTTAGCTATTCTAACCAAGTCTAATTTAGCCAAGAAAAACTCTGTTTGTGAATTGAGGGGATGGGTATACATGGTACTTACTGATTTACTCAGATACTGATGTAATTTGGATACTCAAATCACAGCATGGAATGTAATGTTGCACCACCACAGCTGATGAGCTTTCAGAAGGGCTTTTGACCCCCTTGTTCTCTCACACACATGTGCTTTTGTCTGTACAATTAACAGGAGATGCCACAGAAATATACTCTGTGTTTGAATGCAAACAGAGCTGGTTTGACTATTGCGAGAAGCTCAAAATGTCAGTGTATGTACAAGAAGCCTGTGTATCAGAATAAGGGCCAGATCCTCATGGGGTAAGTAAGATCTGGACACCAAATGAGCAGTAGACACAGCGCCAGTGATACAGTGCATTGTGAATGCAACACAGTAATGAATCTGTGAGTTGTTATAATGGGAAAATGGAAACCATTATGAATGAGTGGCCATAAATAACAGCAAATGTTGAGTAAAAGTGGCTGATGTGGCCCAGATAAGCAACTTACTGAAATATTGTCGTTTTTCTGCACAGTATAAGGGGAGAAGAAGCAGAACCCTAAGCATAGTTAATGCAAGCTAGAAACAGTTTGGTTAGACAGAAGCCGCACAAAACACTATAGATTTTTAAAATGTATATATATTTTATTAACCTAAATGTCATGATCAAACTTTTCTTTATATACTGCAAGCAGTACAACCTTGAGCCAGTTAGACCCACTCACCCTAAGCTCTACCCATTTATCCAGCAGTCTCTTGTCATTGAATTCACACAGCAGGCCTGAGGAGGTGATGCAGAAAGTGCTGCTGGCCTTCCGGCCCTTGCCACAAGCCACATCACTGAAGAAGTTGTTCCTAAGCTCACCCAGCAACCCAGAACGACCCAGTAAGGGCACTGTGGCATTGACCTGAAAGTATAACAAGTCTGGTATTATGCTTATTTTAAAATTATTTTAACTCTGTTCTGTGTTTTAACATACACACAAACTGTATTGCTGTAGTTTACAAGACATCTGTGAGTATGCATAACTGCATAGTGTTAACACAAAGAAATATGAATAAATATAATAATAGTACAAAGACCTGGATGATGGATCCTATTTACCAAACAAATAAAATGTGGAGCAATGGACACTTATCTCTATTATATAATATTATAACATAATGCATAAGAATGCATTCACTTCAATAAAAGGTTATTGTAAGATGTAGTTAGTACATCAGTGCTACATCAGATAGCACTGAACACAATCCAGCACTCTCGTGCAACAACAGCATTTGTACTTGTGACAAATGAGAAATGGCCAGTTAAAGATTTGCCATAAATGGTAAATGGTCTGCACTTATATAGCGCTTTTTTAACCTTAGCGGTTCTAAAAAGCGCTTTACACTGGTTTTCATTCACCTATTCACACACACACCAATGGTAAATGCTTGCTCCATGGTAAATACAATTTCATACTTTAAAGTCGCTCTGCAAACTGTGTTAGTCGAAGCAAAAGAAGCCTGCATACCTTGGAGGCCTTAGTGTGGTCCAGGTACCAAAACTTGACATGTCTGTTCCCTGCTGTGACAAAGTAGGAACTGTCATCTGAAAATGACACAGCCGTCACTTTACTGGAGACTTTGTTGGCAGCCACCAGTATATTTTTCTGGAAGGAGAAAAAAAAATAAACATGGTGTCATTCCAGGGATCATGTTAAATGATAGGTCTCATTTGGATAAAACTAGTGATCTGTGGTGCTTAAACTTGTATGAGAGCTGACGATGCTGTGCATACCTTCCAGGCCCAGACGTTGACGATCATGTCATGCTGGTAGCCCACGCTGATGATGTACTTGCTGTTGGGAGAGAAAGCTACGCAGGCCACGCCGTACTTATGCTCGTGTAGCTCTGCTACCTGAGTTCTCGCCACCACATCCCACACACGCACTGCTGGCATATGACCACTCTATATGAGAGCAAGAGAGAGAGAGAGAGAGAGAGAGAGAGAGAGAGTGAGAGTGAGTGAGAGAGTGTGAGTGAGAGAGAGAGAGAGTGAGAGAAAGCGTGAGAGAGAGTGAGTGCATAATAACCAGTGATTTAATCAAGGTCTGCATATCGATATCCTGTCCCACAATTAACAGTAATGGGATAGCTTTGTAAGTGTTCTATTCATGCTAGGAGACAAGATTAACAGCTCAGCTAAAAAAAAAAAAAAAAAAAAAAAAAAACTTAAATATGAACTCCATTCTTATGAACATCATATAAAACACACAGATAAAAAGCAAAAAAACAAACAAACAAAAAAAAAAAATTACAGACAGGAAAATAAATTGAGTTGGCAATTTCAATGAAGGCCTTATTTTTGCCAAAACAAATATACGGTTAATTTGTACCTTATTTTACTAATTGAACTGATGGGTAAAGAGTCAGATGAACTGGGATTATCCAAGTTATGCAACCCAATTAGAAATAGATCATGAAAAAAATAAACACCAGAGGTCAAAAACTAATGATTTACTGCATGAGTTTGCTGATCTAGAAAATTCTACTTTAATACAGTCAGAGCAGCCCAGATGCATTTACTAGTTAACATTAGCAGAACCACACACAGAGGCTGCACTTGGAGGGAGAAAATTGTTTATGTAAGGGCCAACCACAGCAGCCAAACACACGCAGAGACTCTACTGCAGCTTTTGCACTTCTCTCACCCCTAGCCAAGCCTTTCACACCTCCTACCCTCTGCTTCTCCGAGACTCAATTTCGTTCTCGCTGCCTTGCTCCCTTTTTCTCTTGTCTTGCTCCCTATTTCACCATCTTTATCTTTCCTTTCTCTCTCTCTATCTTCTGCTTTCACCTCCTTCTGACAGCAAACACAGTCTATGCGTAGGCTGGCACTGTGCCACCTGTTACCACAGTAACCAGTAAGCACACACACTCATCATTTTCACACACGCGCTCGAGGCAGAGGCTTCTACTGAACGGAAAGGATTAGCCTTGCACACCAGTAGTCTCATGCTGAGTGTGTAAGGATTTGTGGATTAGGGCAACACACAACTTGTGTTCAGTCATGCCAGGCAACGTCACAAAACCTGAAGTGCTCCGTACATGTGCCAGACTTGCACTGAAGCCTCTGTATTGGAATTGTTACAACTACGTCAGGTCTACCAGTTAACTACGACAAAGAATTAACCTCAACTCAATGATATCTGTATATATTTGAAATATTATCTTCCTTTGCTTGAACATGCACTTGGTTTTTGAGAAAATAATATTCCTGGGTGTGTTCTGTTTGTCTGAGGTGGGGACAGCACAAATATTTGGAGGTGGTGCAAACATTGTGTACCAGTTCCAAATAATTACTTCCAAGGTAAATGTTATAAAAACGTTGAAGCAGGGTTGAGAATAATGTCCTGATACCTAATCTAAACATTTAAAAGAATGCCTCTACATTCAGCAAATGCCTTTTATCTCATATTATAAACTGAACAGCATCAAATACTAAAGAAGCTGATGGGTGAAAAGAGACCTCTGCATTGATTTGTATGAAGGACCAATTCATTTATAATTTCTTTACCACAGGAAGCCTTATCAAACAGTTCAAGCATGAATGGCTGCTTTATAGTGGCTTATTTTCTATGGACTTTGATGTGGCAAAGAACTTTAAAAACAAAACAAACCTTACCTCTCCTGTGACCACATATTTGCCATCTGGTGAGAAAGCTAGAGTGGTGATTGTTTTCCTGAGGTGAAAGAAAGGAAAGAGAAGTATTTCAGTTATCATACTGAAGTGAATGCTTCCTGTCTACTTAAAAGGCTTCCTGTCTGGTTAGTTAGTGCTCAATCTAACAATGGACATGACTCATATCACGATCAATCTCATGGATATAGTATCAGGCAAAAGCACTGATTCAAACAGATATAGCCACTACATTATTATTACTCAAATAAAGCAGAAATGAGCTTGCATTGATGAATATACAATTCAGTATGTTTTTTTTTTTAGTTTGAATATTAAGTTTTACATAGCTTTAAAAGAATGCCCTTGGAGAACTCCTAAGTGTCTAAAGCATGTGATAATGATGCAGATGGAGAGGTCACATTCCTGAGGCGTTGTCCATTACTAAACCACAGTCTGAATCACTAAGACTCAACTGAATCATCATTTTTGATTATGTTAAGTGACTTCCTATATCAAAGAGTCGGGAAAAATAACAAAAAACAGAAATATGCATACTTGTGAATATGTTGTAATTTATTATTTAGCCAACAAGTAAATACATATTAATGTGCCATCTGTATGGTTTCAATTCTAAATAGATACAGATAAGTTATACCATGTCTTTGGACTCTAGCCTAGGGCATCTGTAATATGAAGCCCATTTGCACTGTAATAATCAGAGAGTATGAATGGTCATGTACTCCTACAACTGATGTAAAACATCTCTATAACCACAGGACCACTAGTCACTCTTTCCTTCTGTTCTGTTTAAATATCAAATTTAATCTGCATTGCACTCTCTATGACATAGTTACAAAGTAGGCTATACAGTGTATTCGCTACGAATTGAGCAGGACGTGCGTGCTGAAGCTGTGATATGCAGCTGTGACTGGGAACCCTACCTGGAGTTGTTGAGAATATGATACTGTTTATTCTTCTTGGGGTTCAGGAGAACCACCACACACCTAAAGCAGATAGACAAGAAAAGAAACACTCATTATTACAAGTCTGTTAGTACCATGCACATCGTAAATTAGAACAATATAAGTTAACTGGTACTTTTAGTACAGTCTGTATTGTGTGGTGTTTTTCTTTTGTGCAGCTGCTTCCTTTTTTCATTTCTTTAATCTTGCAAAAAGAAAAAAGTGAAAGCCCTTTCAAAGGGCTGTAAATAAACACTGGCTATTATTCCTTTACATGCCAGTGTGGGTGAAAAGTTCTGTCAAACTGTTGGTAACAAAAAAGCAGAAATATAACAGTATGGAAAAGCCAATTACATCAATTACAACTGCAAAGACATCCCTCTGACAGAATAAAGGCGAAGAGCCGAGTTGGAGAAATATAACCCAAGCTGTTGGGTTATATTTATATACTGGGTTATACTCTACACCATTCTCTAACCAGAAACACGGCCCAATAGTGATTAAACCAGGAAGAATCAGGAGTGAGAGGTGGTGTGTGCGCTCAGCTTTGAAAGCGGATTAGGTGGGCCACATGTTTCTCTCTCCTGTTTAGTTATGCTCACCAGCCTCACCCTGTATTATGTGGAACACTCTTGTTTTGTTTTTTTTAAAAGGGAAAAACCTTTGCATGTAGGAATATCAGTCCTTCAAGGTTTGCTGTTGACCAAAATACTACTACTGAGAACCAATCATACTTTGTAAAATTAGTCATAAGCCATGTCCACTCACACACAGTGCGTTTACATGGACAACAATAATCCACTATTAACCCGAATAATTAACTGCACTTAAAGCGTTCGTAAAAAAAATTAATGAAAACACCCAAAACTGTATACGGTACCATAATGAAGACGAACTGTAGGTTGATATGTGAAATTCTGGAGGGAACTTTCGATGGCGCATTGACGTAGTGATGTGTGCCATTAATCTAATCATGTTCTATAACATGTAAAACGGGTACATGAAAGGAGTATTCTAAAAGCGACTCATGTAAACACCTTAATCACATTATTAGCTGCGTTTACATGGACAACAATAATCCATTCTTAATCCGATTAAGATCATACTCTAATTAAGAAACTACCATGTAAACAGCAATTTTTACTTACCTTAATCTAATTAAGGTCATAATCGAAGTAAGCAATAATCTAATTAAGACAGGTGGAGTACTCCTGTTTTAGTCGCATTATGAACGTGTATTAATGACATGTAAACACCTTAATCACATTATGAACGTCGTGTGGGAGTTTTCACCGCATTTTGCGACAGGACACGATCACACACACAAGTTTTACGTTTTACGGCGAACAAGAGAGTTCGGCTGTGTCCCAAATCACATACTTTCCTACTATAGGCCTGTAGTTGGGGAAAAATACATGTATCTCGGCTACTATATAGACAGTAACTACGCGATTTGGGACCAACCCACCGCTTCAAGCAGTTGTCTATTAGCACGTATAGCATGACAAATAATTAACTGCACTTAAAGCGTTCGTAAAAAAAAAAAAATTAAAAAAAAAAATTTAAAAAAAAAAAAAAAAAAAAAAAAAAAAAAACTGTATACGGTACCATAATAAAGACGAACTGTATGTTGATACGTGAAATTCTGGAGGGACGTCGGACAGCGTGGCGCGGTGACGTAATGACGCGGGCTGTTAATCTAATTATGTTCTAAAACATGTAAAACGGGAATATGACAGGAGTATTCTAAACACGACTCATGTAAACACCTTAATCACATTATTATCTTAATCAGATTAAGGTCAATAATTAGATTACTGCTGTCCATGTAAACGTAGTCAATGTCTTATTCAGAGTAATGTCAATAATTAGATTACTGCTGTCCATGTAAACGTAGTCAGTGACACATGGACAAGCTCCAATCAGCAGAGTAGCTGCTTGACTTGAGCCTCAGGTCTTCTCTGCTGGCTGACTGCCAACTTGGAAGGTCAATTTAAATATGTAACTGAGCAAAATACAGACAGATGCATTGGCTGAATGTCGGATAGGTACTTCACAGTGGTAGCACTTATAGAAAAATGTGTTTCTCCTAAACGCACGACAGCGTCATCAGGGCGTAACAGGAAAAGCGCTTTAAACCAATCATCATGCTTTCCTGTCACACAGCTCTAGCATATACAGCTGTGTGTCAGCTGTGGAAGAATCATGGGCCACTAATGTCACTGCTAAACAGCAGAGAGGACAGACATGTATCAAAAACACGTGACTCATTTTCCCAAAACCATGCAGACAGGGCACTTCTCTGCATGCTACTGAAGTTTTGTGAAAGGACGAATAAACAAATGTAAAGAGACTCCATTGACAACTAATGCACTTAATGGATTTTAAGAGCTATTTATACAGAGCTTGTGATAGGATTTATAGGGCTCAGACAGAGATGCATTTACATACAGACAATAGTCTTAGTAGAGAGAGTTCATTTTACATCAGACAGACTCATATGTGAACCAGACATCAGTCAGCACAATAACACTGACACAGGGGCATGTTACTTCTTAAGGGAACCACCTAACATTTTTTATGTTACTTTTTCCATGTGACTGATCTGCTTTTTTGTTAAATTAAATTGTGAAAATTACTACAAAATGTCAATTTTATTTGTCATTTGACAGAGTGTATCAATTTTATTAATAATCACTGTTTCAAAGAGGATCAAATATTTCCTTGGGTTATCATGAACACGAAAAGACACTCTCCTCAGTTTCTGTTCCCTCAGCTCCAGACCAGCGGCATTTTGGTGCTGGAACCGAACCAATAAGCAACGTGAAATAATCTTGTTTTACACAGAATCTGACTCAGAGGAACAACAGAACAATGCAGCATTCACAATAAAGGAAGAACTAATGCAGCTTTGGTGCATGTTCTCATACATACAGTGAGGCTGTTAAACACATTGCTGGCTCATGTGTTCAACAAGTTCAATAAGCTGCGACAGTGCTACACGTTTTAACCTACTGAATAAGCAATTAATATTCAAGGAAATTCAATGAGTCACTAGGAGGGGAAAAAAACCATTACACCAACTGGAACAAACAAAACTGAAAATCCATTTCTGTAAGAGGAAGGAAATGGGTAAACCACCTAGCGTCAGCTGATGTTGGCCAGCATCAGGTGTTTTTCCTGAAAATATTTTGGCCTCGATGATACAATCTTTGCAGATGAAGGGATCTTTCATAAAATAAATTATTTACTACCGTTCGTGCGTAATTTAGACTACAGTAGCATTTTATAAAAGCAACCCTACTGGCTAACGCTGCAAATCTTTTGTAAAGTCTGAATCTGACCACAATTTTCTTGATAATTAAAATTTTGGCAAGTCCTTGATGCCTTTAGGAAAAACTAAGTCAAGTCACTTGTCGCTAATAAAATTCAAAACATTTAACAAACAGCAGGCACTATATTCAGGAATGCACATTATAAAACTGCAATCGCCTATCTACTTTCCACGTTCAAAACAAAAAAGCTAATGTTCATATGAAATCTCCATGCTTATAATGAAGGGCCTATGTAGCTAGGGGAAGGTGCGAACTTTTTAGTCATGCATTTAAAATACATGTATACTTTTAACAATGTATATGACTTATAAATCTAAATCAAACTCTGTAATTTTAATTATAATCCAATATTGGCGCTTATCAACCATCAGGCTTGTCACTCTTTATAGAGTGGCATCATTCCTTAAAAACACTTGATGGCTGACCACTAATTCTAACTAATTACATTTGAGTTTATACACACACAACTATATCTTCATCTTGGTCCAACACCAATACTAATCATCTCAATAATAACCATAAAAATGTGATTAATTACAAGAATAATGTGTAAATATCAATGACTGTGGTTACTTCTAAAGCAATTCTACTCGGCTAAAACAAACCACCACAAACACACAAAGCCTATGTTTAAAAAAAACAAACAACCCCTAAGTGATGAAACATATCCAGTGACCTCTCTTTTACACCTTTGTAGAATTAACATTTTCACCTCCATTATCTGAAAGATTTGTAGTCTCACACGTACATGTCTGGATTGATAATATCAATTAATGATTGATATCCACTTTAAATGGTATATGTACATACATACATACATACATACATACATACATACATACATACATACTATATGTATAGTGGTGTGTTTATATTTATCTACGCACCCATGGTGGAAACAAATTTCCACTTTGAGGACAAATAAAATTATCTAATTATCTAAAAAGGTTCTTTTTCTTTACATACTATTAAACAGTCTCTGTATAACTCTGCTTTTGTTTTGTCTTCGCTTGTATTTCCTCATTTGTAAGTCGCTTTGGATAAAAGAGTCTGCTAAATGAATAAATGTTTCTGCAATTTAGGTGGGTGATGACAGAAATGCCTTCAAGAATCATATGACAATGTTATGATACATGACATGCATCAAAATATACAGGTTTGCTTACAACCTGCCAACCATACAGTAGTGTTGCATTTAAAAAACCTGTCTAAGCTACATTGTTCACCCATTTTTCTCTCTAGTTTGGTCAACTGCCAATTCCCTCCCACTAGTTAGCTGTCTCCTATCATACAACAGCTACCAACTAGGGAAGACAAAAGGCTAACAAATACTTCCTCCAAGATATGTGAAGCTGCCAATTGCAGCTTTTTCAAACTGCTGCTCATGCTGCATAATAGGCAATGCAGCACTATCTGCCCTCTTCTGCATACATGAGCTCACAGAAGCCCTTTATTGACTAGTGTCACTGTGATGGACAAGAGAGAGAAAGTACAGTATGCCATTTGCCACCTAGAGAGCATGGCCATGTCGCTCACTTGGCTCTTGGCCATGGATGGCTGTGGTATATACACAGGGATGCCTCTGCCACTAACAAGTCTCTTTCTTCAGGTTACTAACTTGTATGCCAGAACTACCTTTAACCCTTTCATGCACAAGTTATTTATACTCATATCCAGATTCTTTCATACATCTTTTTTCTTAAAATCGCATGATACATTAATTTTGACTCCGTCTAAATATTACTTACAATAAAAAGTGAATGGATTGTCCCCAGAGTTATTTAAAAAAGGTTAAAACAGTATTCCTGAAATCATTTTTCTTTAAAAATTTATCTTAGGTTCTGAAATTGACGAACGTTGTAAATGCTTAAAGATACTTAAAAACTTTGTATCGTCCGGCCTTCAGCTGTTTGCATTCGTCAAATGATTAAATGTAAATGATAGGATACAAACGAAGTAGCCTCGCTGTATTTGATATCCTTGGGAACATATCCATGGTGTTAAATATCCAATTGTCTCTACACATAAAGTTAATTGAACATGTCAAACTGGAGTGGAAGAACTGGTTATTTTAATAGATATGATTCTCTCTGCTAGGCACAGTCCTGAGTGAGACAATCTCACACAGAAATGAGCAGCTGTCATATGAATGTAAGCACAATATTTAAGAAAACCATTGAAATACTTTGAGTTTCATGACAATGAAAGAGGAATTGGGAGGGGTGTTAAAAAAAAACAACAACCCAAAGGTTGCTGAACATGAGCTGCCATGTGCCCGAACTCTGCAGGGCCATGTGTATCATGTCTGTGCCTACTGTCAGACATAAGCTGACACAGTTCATTACCCCACTGGGTCAGAGCCCTAATCAGCTCAATCAAGCATTGCAGTGCTTGGATCTAGGGATACCTGCAGATAGTACAGCTGTCACAGACCAAAAACAAGTTAGAATTATGGGCTGCTAACCTGAAATCTCAAAAATGACCTTACCGTAATACACTCAAAAGAAGTGAAATCAACGTGTTTGTCTGTCTGCACCTTTATAGGTAAAAGGCAGGTGAGCTGTAATTGTGCAACTAGGAATGTTAATCATTGCATACAAAAGACCTACGGCTGCAGGCTAATTAACAGTTCAAGAGAATTATTGCACAGGATAGCAGGGAGTACGAGGATATCCTGCAATGTGTCCTATGAGAAACCAATAAAACACAATTTGGAGGAGAAGCAGAGAGTATGTATCTCCAGATGACATTACATAAGACACATTTCACCTACACATAATTCAGTTAAACGGCCTTACGCAATTTTCAGTGGTGCAAAAAAATTTATGATTAAATTCTAAATGGACTACTTTTTGTCTGTTTAAACTTCTTTCATCGACAGGTTAGTCTATTTTCTCTTAAGTTAATGGTTTCCTACATTACCCCCTAATGATGTCTGACATAGAAGATATTGACATAATCTGTGTAACTAATATTTGGATATGTTTTACTGCACAGCAGGTTTTTCTTTTTAAAAGTATAATCTAAAACCACAAAAAATTTTAATCAAGTTAGATTCTATGTGTGCTGAGCTCGAAGACTTCTATGTTTTACTGCACAGCAGGTGTTTCTCTGTATCCTGTGTAAATTGAGTTAGAAGAACCTTGTGTTTGTCTAAAGCAGCTTTACTCTATGGCAATATATTAGCAATTAGACATTCACCAGAACTGTTTCCCCAATCAAAACCCTTTAAGCTTGCAAACCAGTGTCAAAATAACATTCCAGGAGGAAGGGTACCAGGCTGGGACTAGAGTCAGAAAATCATTAAGGTATAAGGGTGAATTATGGGACAAAGTAAAAACCCTGTCCTGATAAAATATTTATGAAAATTCAACTGACAATGTATGCGCCACAAACGTAAGGTATCATATAGATATGAATAATTAATTAAGGCAATGGAGACAGGTTGGTTTCTAGAAAGAAAATGTAAATGCCCTGCTTAGGGATAATTTTACTGCTTCAGAAAAGTATATAAAGACATGTTTGTGTATGTATAATTCAGACTTTCTGCAGACTCTCACTTTATTGTTTCAATAAAGTTTGATTACTTTTTGACATCTACAAACCCTCTGTCTCTTAAGTTTTTGGTTTTTTTTTAGGCTGGAACGATTGTTTGCCTCAACACTGAGTGGTGAAAGTGGGAATTCATCTCTACCTAAACATTCTACTGTGTATAAGTGCATTAAACACAGTGTTCCAAAGCTTCAACTTTCATGCTAATACCACTGTCCTTGATTAATGTCAATCAACAACCGTGATCAATGATCGAGCTTGATCAATCACGCTTGAGCCAAGTCTCTGCAATAAATCTCAACGCAAATGGATTGCGTAGCTGCAATTCATTCTGGAACTTCGGGATCAATGTGACGTTTAAATTTCTCATCGAAATGAAAGCAAGCTCTTGTTCTTTTCTTGTGAGGCACACACAGTGAAAACTACCCACTGTCCCTTATTATTTGAGATGAAAATACAGCACCAAACCAACAAATTCGCACCATGAATTGCCAAGAACATCACAAAAACATTCCCTACGGACATATTTAATGGGTTTCATGGTGGACTTTTACTTTAACCCGAGTTAGTCCTGAGACCCCAGGGCCTTAAGAATTTGGAAAATTCATCAAGGTCTTAAGGAGATGGATAAGGTGTACTGGGATAAAGACAGCCACAAACATGTAGGTTTCAAGCATGTACAGAATACCCTCAGTAACATACAGATTATGCATAGTCAATGTTAAAAATGTGTTGTGGCTAATTAGCCATTCAATTAATCCCCAATTGCAGAATGTAGAAGAAGTGCAAATAGGTTGATCTGTGATCCAAGTACCTTTTTTCTTTTGGGTGAGCAAGTAAGAGTTAAAAGGGTGAAGTAAAAAAGGTTTACATGGTGTGATAGCTACTGCCTTGCTCCATCTGGTAAGTGGGATAAACTAGAAAGACAGGTGGTCAAGCCTCACACACATACACACTGATCCAGGTTCGCCGTCAGAGTATCAGTTTCCAACTCGGAGCCCGACCCCCTGATGCTCCTGTGTTAGCAAGGATCTGCCACTGATCCTGGACTCCCACGGCCTGATTAGACTGAGCCCAGTTCTCCAATCCTCTAGCTTCAGATCACAGCTGCCAGGATAGAACACTTTAGCACAAAGATTGTGAGCCTTGGCACTATGTTCTGCCTTTAATACTCACACTGGGGGCACTTTATATGGCATGAGTTTCTGTGAAAAGCAGGGGAAATGAAATAATCTCTTTTAACGTGCCAGCATTTTCCACACAACATCTAATTCAGTTTTTGCTGCTATGCTTAGAGAGATTACTAATATAGGATTAATAGTCCCAAGTGCTGCAATGCAGCAGAGATGCAGACTGCACACTGGAAAACAAAACAGCACACCACACACACAAAACAAACAAACAAACAAAAAACACCTCTTTGTTATGTTTCAACAGCTGGGTAATTATGCTCTTCTGATTTCATCATTCTATCCATTTCAGCTTCTCTTCCTCTCAGATTTTCCAATCCTCTTCTCTCCCTCTCCGAGTCACTTAACTGTTCAGCTCTACTGACCTATTTTGCTGCAATGCTGAGAGACAGAGAGCGTCTGATCCACATGTTCATGGTGGCATTACTGTCCATGTTTTATAATACTATACAGCAACATCCTGCTTCTAAGCATATTCATTATTTTGAATAAGCCTCTCCTATGGTGAGGTTATTCTATTTGAAGATATGTGTTTAGAAATGAGTGCTTCCTTAAAATAAAATGAATAAAATTAAATTAACTTCAACATATATTTATAATAGCACAAATGTTTCTGACGTTGATGAAACTACTGCAGGATTCTGAACAGGCTGATAAGTATATAGAAACACAGCACTGTCAAAACAGTCATTGAATACATTATCAACAAAGTAGCACTGCTAAAAGCTGATGACTCCCACTGCATCAGTACTTGGGCAAATAAAAGAGAGAAGTGTCATGTGTCCCAGAGTAGGGTGTAAATATTGTCGGTTTCATTTCTCTTGGTCATGCAGACGACTGAACTCCAGTACATTACATTATGTAGGCATTAGTTCAGCACTTACACACCAGTGCAAACGATTCCTAATATAATGTGTTTGAAATGTGCGAAATAATATGGTCATATTGCTCCTGGATTCATGCTGAAAAATGCAATTTACTGTATTTAATGAGCAGCAATGCACAGGCTTCGAAACATGAAAAGTAAAAGAAAGGACCAGCAACAATAAGTCCCTAAATCTGCATCTGCAACAGCTGCATATTACACATATGATGCAACAACCACACACAATTAAAAAGAAAGGTTCCAATTAGAACCAAAAACAGCCTGATGCCATATGAGAACCCTTTTAAGTTGCACAAAGAACATTTTACTCTCAAGTTCTTTAGAGAAGAATCTATTTACTGCTGCTTTAAAGAACCTACAAATGGCTCTTCACAGTAGTGCCACAAGCATCCATGTTATCATAAGCTCTCTAAAAAGTTAGTCTTTAAGCAAAGTGGTTCTTAAGAGTGATGCCAGGAGAACCTTTTCCAGTCCCAAGAACTTTAATTTATTAAGAACCAATACAGTTAAGAATTAAGAACCACATAGCTCAAGTCAAGAACCCTATACAATGAAAAATGGTTCTTGACAAGAAGGTTCTTTGCAGAACCTTTGGTGCTGAAAACCATTATTTTTAAGAGTGTACAGTGCCTATGACTGAAAACCAGTCAACCTAATTGAGAGCACTCTTGACAAATCAAGTACTCTACATCTTTTCATTTAGGTGCACTTCTGAAAGAAAAGGACACCTTCCCAAAGAATGCTTCAAGTTTAAATCAACAAAGAAGGATTGAAATGGAATTAGCTGCTCCTTCCGAAGTAAATGAACACTCAGTTTCCATTACTGAGTACAAGTCAATTACCAGTCAATTCATTGTGGACCATTTGTCTGCACTTTGTATTTCAGCATTCACATGGACAGAATGTAAAATATGTATCGGGTATATGAAACCACAGAACAACTCTCATTTGGGGAGCAATAAACTGTCATTTGGATAACTACGCAATCCACATGTAAAAAAAAAAATAATAATAATAAAAATCATGGGTTTGAGTGGAGTTGAATTTGGCTTGTTTTGTTTGAGGAGTAAATGTACATTCTCACACACAAAGATTTGATCACTGCAGGTTTCCAGTAGGCATTCCTACTACTGGTTGCCATGATAACAACATTTAACACTGTGTGGTGCAACTACCATTCCACTTTTGATATCAAACCAATTTTATTGCAGCTAAAATTAAACATTCTGGAGGGAGCGTGTTTATATATAAAATTCACCATTATATATGTATCATTTCCTACTAGATGAAGGAGAAGCAGTGTGTGCTCTGTCACTGTGGTCATCTATCTGCGGTGAAAGCACCGGACTGTCTGGGTCCACGAAGAAATTCGGACTTGCAGGCAGCATGGCGAATCAGGAATCACGTGTGAGCTACTGTCTTCACTCCCACTGGTAGTTGCTATACCACGTGGATCAAAATTTGCATAAAGTAAAATTTCTCTCAACTTTGTTACATCGCTGGACACGCCCACATCTGGTCACCAATGGTCGCGGTCGCTCATATCGCTGGAAGTCACCAGCACTCATTGAAAATAAATGGTCTCCGATTTCTTTATCGCTGTGAGTGTGAATGTACCTTAACACACAAACACGTGACTGGCATTTAAATCCCAACTGCTGTAATATAGATGATCTTTTCTAAATTATATTAGACACAATAAAACTTCCTAAAAGCCATTTAGTCATTGGAAACAATCCAGTTTTCTTGCCCAAATTCAGTGGTTATCCGTTATATTACTATGTACTATACCTGGAAACAGGGCCTAGGGGTCAGCAAGGTTTTAATCACCAAGTCAAAAGATGAAAGCAGTCAGAAGGCATTCATAGCAGCTATGAGTGATAAATGTCACTTGAACTACAATTGCAACTTGGTGAGTCATGGCAAAGTATGATGGTGGAGCTCAGAGACGGATGAACACAGTAGGCAACAAAGCTTTTACAAACCTTGTAAACTTTTGCACTGATACAAACATTTCTCTTTAACTTTCACTAGGAGAACAGACTTGGCATAACAGCTGCAGGGTCTCGTCTGATTGCCTTATGTGAACACGTCACTGTGCTCTGCACTAAATTCAGAGCAGTACATGGTCAGTTGTCAGCACCAACTGGTAACTTGGCTTAATCAGCAAGCTGCAGACTTAACACATCCCTTGAGAAATCTGTCAGATACCTTGATAAGAAGAGTTCCACTTATTATACTGTACAACATACTACTCCTATTGAAAAGTATTTTACACTTGCACACTCAATCAAGGTAGTGGTTCAATAAAGGTAGTGGACATTTTTGTAGAGCATCTGATTGACTTAATCAGTTCAACAGACCATTTCAGTAGGAGTAATGTGTATGTATAGTACATTACATTATGTTCAAGACATGGCTGCTGTTTAGGAAAGGCAAGAAAAAATATGGAAACGAAAGAACATTTCCATAGAGGCTGAGCACTAAAACCTCTCAATTTGGTGGCTTAAAGGAGCCTCTTAACCCCTACATTCATGACTAGAATTCCAAGGCTATTTCCAGCAACGCCATCCTAATCCAGTTCTAGTTAATCACCACGTATACATTATTAGTATCCAGCTTAAATTCAGGGTCTGCCATCTTTCTCAATAATTTCTAACCAAACTGAAGCACACCATGCTCCAATACAGCCATGTACAAATACAGTTGAACATTAACTGTGTTTCAATGCAAGACGAAACCATGAACATTTCATAGAAAGACCTGCTTCTGTGGAGTGTTGCACGCACATACTGTTGAAAATACAGGAACACCCTGTGGATGCCTTTGGATAAACCACAGTATAGTAGCCACTTGGAATGTATACACTCTATATGCACCTCAGAGAATAAAACTGTCCTTCCTGACCCAGCTTTTTGCTTTTCCTGTTTGTACCCCACCTAATTTCTGTGCATGCTTACACAGCTGTTATCAGATTGCTGGCAGATGAACTTCTATCTGTTTTTGCACTTGGACTCTCTTTTCTAAGAATTCCATACAGCACAAAAATCATTCTTGTACTGCTGAGTGTGTTCCACGAAATGCATTCCTCAAGTATTCAATTCAACAATTCAATAAAACAATCAATAAAATTCTTTGAAACAATCAGGTCAATTACTGTATCTCTCTAGTAATGAAATTTGAGAATGACAGCCATTCCTGTAGATAAGAGCAGGGCAACAATTTTTGCTATGCAGTTGTTCTTGTGTTACTCACCCTGCAGGGTAGGCTACCAAACCTGAATGAGGGTCACAGGCCAAGGCACGGTTTCCTGAAGCAGTAATTCCCAAAACCTTTTCAAGAGTCACCTGTGAAATGACAAGAGAAAGATAAACAATGTGATTAATATATGTGTCACAGTGCACTGCTACATTGCTACTGCTATTACTAATGGGTGAAAAAGAAAGCTTAGGAAGAGCTGTCTGGGAATGAAAGGGTGTAATCGGTCTGTGTGCCAGATGCAGGATAAAAGGCAACGTGCCTACAATTTACAGGACTTCAGACAAGCTCCTGCACAATAACTGTTTTGTAGAACAAATAGTTTAAAAGCCCAGCTGGACCAGGATGGTTCCACTGATAGCTAGCACTCCAAAACAGTGCTGCCATTTGAAATGGAAATCATGAGTTATGAATTTCCATTACAGTGCAAATTCAAAGTTAGAAGTAAACAGTTACTTTGAACACACATTATTATGCTTCCAAGCAAAAAATTTATTAATTAAATGTATCAGTATCTGATACTATACAATGAACACTAGGAAACTATCATTATATGTGTAAAGCATAATTAGAAGCACAAGAGCACTTACATCAGGTCCTGTAGTTCTTAATAGTCTCTTTGCAGGAAACATTTTCAGTGCAACAACATTAAACACAAGGTTTATTTTAACAATACACTCACTCCAACTTTTAAAAGACTACTGGTGTGCAAATCACATCAATGTCCTCTTTTCAAAGAAAATACAAGATCCATCAAGCCCATGTGTATGAATTCTTAGAAGACTGAGGACAATGTGTGCGTGCATGTGTGTGTGTGTGTGTGTGGTTAGTATAACCCTGCCCTCTAACTTGCATCAGTCAGTCCCTTTTCTGCTGTATCTGTCCATCAGGGCTTATCACATGACAGACTGAAGCCAGTACTTTTTCTTCACTCTTATAAAACTCTTACATAATAGCACATGTGAATAAAGAACTTACTGATGTCAAGCTTACTCAAACTTGAGCTTATTATTTCAGACTATACACTCCAAAATAAATTGCACAATTATCAGCTTCCGTATAATTAAACAGTGATAATGTGATCTTTTTCCCCACACTTTTAATCCCACAATTGTGTGCACAAATAAATTACTAGTGATTCTGAAACAATCAGACACTGGCATGCTTATATGCAAACATTTATGTTCATATGAATGACTGAATGAATTAACTGCAGCATACTGAGAAGCTTGTGACTTTTAAACAAGGTTGGTGTTAGCAAAACATTGTGTTTCTAAGTTGTCCTTCCTATTAGCAGCTGGATGTCTCCACCGGCCCACCATACACTTGTTTTTTTTTTCAAATTTATTATCATTTAATTTCTATACTAAGAACTTTGTTTCCTTATAGGACAGTTTTTGTATCAATCATGCTGGTCAGTGGTGATTCAAATTGTGAAAATACCGAAAAGGTTTATTGTTCTGTATAACAATTTATCCACCTCAATCAATAAGATAGAAATTTGCCTCAAACTATGTATTCTGATTTACATGCATGTTTCTCATTGGGCTACTGGTCACATTATTAACAGACTATTTGTCTGTATGCATGTTGCATGCCATCCACTATTTGGATGGAAAATGGAAAATCCAAGGGTGTCCCAAAAATCTCCATATATAGGGGAAATTAAAATGTCTTCCAAAATTGTTCATACTTAGTTTATATATAAATATATTTTTTCATATCACCTTTAAGAATGCGTTTGACAAAAGAAGAACGTATTGAAATGGTTCTCATGGCTCAATCGGGAAGCTGTCACAAGGTTGCGATGGACTTTAACAGGAAACATGGCAAGCACATCACACATATACAACACTGCTGCCAAACAATAATAAATTCAAAAGGACTGGAAGTGTTGCGGACTAACTGAGAAGTGGACGTCCACAAACATCCACTGACGAAAGTACAATCGACTGGCATACATAGTCCCCTATGCATGGAGACTTTTGGGACACCTTGCCTACTGTGGATTATTTTACTAAATATTAAGTAAGATATTCATTTACATGTTACCCAAGTAATAAAACCAAAAGAAATGTCCTGATATCAGAGAATCACTGAAGAGTTGAAGGCCAAGCACATTATTTATCTGATATTCAGCTGAAGTTGCAAAAATACAAAAGACATAGAGAATCTGTAGTTAGTACAGGTGTTAGATTCTTTAGTAACAAAAAGGACAAAGTCAATCTTATATGGGGACCAAAATAAGTGCATAAACAATAAATATGAAAAAAGTCAGGAAAAAGATTTTTTAAACCAATGATTAAAAAGCAAAAGGTCTGTGAACCATACTCAGGTTTTATTCTAAGTCCTGAGTTATTTTATTTAGTTAACTTTCTAGTTGCGCTCTCCTACAAGCTACCAGTACATCAATGCAACTATGGTAATTTCCATGCACTCTTTAATTGCATCATTACCATAAGTCTATATTTAAACAATTATTGAAGAACTGTAAGTATCTCTGCCAGTGGCTATAATCAATATAGAGCCTATGCATTACATCCACCTTTTCCCACCCAAAGGGAAGCTTAGACTAAACAGAAAGCTAATGAAAAGTATATTCAGGTTTGGGTAATGAATTATCTTGGTCAGCATCATGACAGAGACAGGAGACCTTTCCCCTGCAGGTCAAAGGTGATGTGGTCTGGATGGTGTATCTTTCATTTCCAAACAACATTAAATTTTTTATGTCATTGACATTAGTACAGAATTACTAAATGTGAAAACAAGGTTGAATACAAGGCACAGGTTCCCAGCCCTAGTCCTGGTGCACCCCCTGTCCTATACATTTGAGTGTTTACTTTGCTCCAACACACCCATTTACCTCAGGAAGGCCTGTTAACTATCTGATTAGTTGAATCAAGTACGTTTGAAGCAGGAAAACATTAAAATGTGCAGGACAGGATCTACAGGATCAGGGGTGGGAGCATGCAATAAATATTAGACCTACGGATTTGGATTTAAATAGAAAATTCATGAAAAACTTCCTCATCTCATAAGTGGCAGAACAAAGGAACCATCTCTAGCCAAAGCACCAATAAAAACTTTACAGCTGGGAGGAGTAAAATTGCTTTTGAAGCTACACAACACAAAAGCCTCAGGACAAAAAAGCATAGTCATGGTTTGAAAACCACTCCAGTGTACAAGTATAGTTACATGAGCACAAGTTCTCTTTGTCTGGTCTTGTATCTTCAAGTTCCTTTTGGTTGGAACTGAACATCGTCTTTTACTGATAACTCAAGATTCTATTGCGTACTACTGAAAATGTCAGCTATAAACATTTTATAAACAGGATGCAGGAATTAAACCGTGCAGGCTTACTTAATGGACAAGTCATTAGAGGCTTAGGCTTGCATTTGAATTGAGCAGAATTATATCCCCCCCCCCGACCCCCCAACACACACACAAACAAACTAAAGTCTAGTCTTCTTAATATAATCTAGTCAGATACACTGGTGTGTAAACAGGTTATTATGAGTTACTGCAGTTTGCAAAGAGCATAATATGTTGCAGGGGTCAAAATCTGAATGAAATGAACAGTCCTCAAGTCCCAGGAACCCTGTGGCTTAAAGAGGAAAGTACATTGGGCATTTGTCTGCAGCAGTAAACAGGCAATCAGAAGGGAATGCAGCAAAATTTAAATAACAGTAAATCAGTCACAGATCATAAATCAAACGTAAACCAAAGGCTACATTCAGAGACCTCACTGAAATAATCAGTTACTGTGTGCAAGGATAGTACATAGGTCAGATTTCATTTTCCTAATGTCCTTCATAAAGAGTTTAACAATACAAAAGCTAAATACATAGCTGTGACATTTTGGGGTTCATTTCCCCATGGCCTTAACAGAGTTGCAAAGGAGCCAAAGCAAACACAATAAGCAATCATAAATGGAGGTTTAATAACTGATCATAAGGCTTGTGTAAATCCCAAACAAAACCCATGTATAATGAGTTCAATATTAGCACACACAGGGTTATCATCATGCACATGCTCATTTGCTCCAACACAAATAATGGGCTATAGGAGAAATTTAAAGGGCACCATATGCTAGGCTATACTTTCTTTCCAGATCTAAAGCAGGATGCATTACCTTATTTTCCAGGTTTTCCTTGTTGTTCCTTGGTTTATTTCTCCTCAGTTTGATGGAAGGAGACCGGAGCAGGTTTTTAATCCGATTTTTAATAGTCGAGTTTTCCATCGTCATCTTGAGCTCTTCTCATGGAAAATGTAACTGTACAGCACCTTTAAGATCAAAACCGTCAAGTATGGCTCTTCTCTAGTCTTTTTTTTTTTTTTTTTTTTAAACTGCCGACGTTACATGGTGTTTTAGATAATCTGCAATGAAAGTAAGCCCTGGTTCAGGCATTCCTGTACTGTAGTGATCAGAAGAAATCAGGTCGCCGGGGTTGTGCTTGTCCTCTGAGCTGCAGTCCTGTTCTTCTGCACTGAAGCCGCTCCGAGATCTTCACACTGTTTCTCCTCACTGCTGTGGGTGATGTGGTGGTGAAACGGACCATGGCTCATTCTCATGCAGTCAGCAGTTCCTCGCTGAGCTCCTGAGTGTTCTCTTTGGGGAAAAGCCTCTTCTCGTCTCCCCTGCACACAAACCAAGCCTTAATGTAAAAAGCACACTGATTCCGGCTGTCCATGTAGGAGGAGCGACCGGTGTGGACTAATCACTTTATATCCGAGGACTAGAGAACTGAGCCATGGCGCTGTCGTTGTTTTTAAACCAGAAATATAGAGAGGTGAAATTACGAAAACGCATCATATATAATAAGCAAAACTGTAAATCCTAACAGGTTGCGGTTTATCATACTGAAACACGGCTCTGTGTTAGCGAAATTAACGCTGACAGCTGATTTCCCAGTGATAACACTTGATTCACACTCACCGGTGTTTGTTTGCTATAGAGTGCAACGTCTCTCGGTGCTTTCTTAGATAAAATAAGGACATGTAAACCTGTCAGCTAAAAATGACATGTGACACAGCATACTATTTTAAACTGGTGTAACGTAAATTAAAATTTAGCGTCCTATAGCTTGCTAGCTTCATAGCAAACCACTAGCTTGGTTAATGCTGGATACTTCTACAAACGGTCTGTACAGGCTTAGTGCTGCTCTCGTTTGTTTAGACAGCTTACTAGCTAACGTTATGGTAATCCTGATCATGGTTGATTGTAGGTCGCTGTTAAAACCTAAACTGCCCGTTCCTGTTGCTGTCCGGGTTAGTTTGAGGCTAAGCTAGCTGGCTGAAATCAGTCACACAGCAGAGGATCAGAGCTGAAGCTTCGTCTGCTTCAACTAGAGGCCACTTCTGCCATCCAGCGACCAGCCGCTTCAGCTCAGAAAAGACACTGCACCATATGTTCCTAGGATAGAAAACGCACCCTCTGTGCTCCTGTGTGCTGGTGACATCCATATTTAATAATAATAATAATAATAATAATAATAATAATAATAATAATAATAATAACGCGTGGGAACGATTTCCTAATACATGGGCACGCATATTAATGTTATTAAGTAGTGATGTCCCCAGCAGGACTCTGTAGATTTGCCGTTATCCAGGAGGAATGATGCATTTTCCCCAGTCATAATAAATGTCATATAACTTAAGTATTACTTTTTTTACTATGAAGTACTGGGGCATGTCGGCGCTAATTTTGTGCCCGAATTTGATCTCTGGATGGTGGTCACCACATGAATCTTCGAAACCGGTCAATCTTTAGGCATCTATCCAACACAACACGTCCATTTGAAGGGGGAAAATAGCCCAAAAGTGTAGCAATTTCCCCGCAATTTGCACTAACAAGCAAAATGAAATAAGTTAAAATAAATTTGTGGAAGTGGCATAATTAGAAACTGAATGTTGTTTTATAATACCAACCCCCAAAATAAATAAATAAATAATAATAATAATAATAAAATCTAAACGAGCGCCCTCTACAGGCACCATGTCGTATCTGCAAGCATTTAAGGTGGAATGGCGAACGTGAATAAGAAACCAGATTCAGGCGAAACTATGGCACCGATTACCTGCTTTATGAACACATCTCTCCCCACCATCAATCACCAGCAGTCGATTTGGAGAAGGGGGAAAAACTGGTGGTCCAGTAAGAGGAAACTGGAGTGGTCCACAAAGAAAATGCCAAGTTCCCCATGGCCCGTATGCCCCTGGTGCAGTTAAAACTATAATTTTCAGGGGGAGGGGGTGAGGTGAGGAATAGGGCATTTATAATGAAAGTAATCATTTCAATTTAGGGCATAAATCCCCCCTAAAATTCATAACAATATACACATCATTCAGGGGTACAGAGGCATAGTGGTTAGCACGTTTGCCTCAAACCTCTGTGGTTAGGGGTTTGAATCCCACCTCCGCCATGCGTGCACGGAGTTTGCATGTTCTCCCCCTGCTTCAGGATTTTCCTCCAGGTACTCCATTTTCCTCCCCAGTCAAAAGACATGCATTGTAGGCCAATTGGCATATCCCAATTGTGCGATTGTGTGCGCGATTGTGCCCTGCAATAGATTGGCACCCAATCCAGTGTGTCCCCTGTCTTGTGCCCCAAGTTCCCTAGTATAGACTCCAGGCTCCCTGTGACACTGTGTAGGATAAGCAGTACAGAAAATGGATAGATGGATGGATGGATACATCATTCATCAAAAGTTTCTATGGAATGTTTTTCAGCATTTCATAATAAACAACACTAAATTCTTTCCAAGTGCAGTCTAAACACTATGCTACACCCCAACTATTTGTCATCCAAACTGAAACAGAAATGCTATATTCCCACATGAGGAATCCACATCTAGACTATAAATGCTACGGTGAACAAAAACCTTTAAAATGCCATACAAAATTTCAAAATACAACAACCAAGAACACAGACAAAGTTTTTATAATCAAGAATAAAAGTGTCACTGATTGCTTAAATGAAAGGTTAAAGAATCAATTCGAATGTTTCAAATAATTAACAAGCTTGATTAAACTCTTTCAATTAAAAAAAAAAAAATCACTGGCACAGTATTTTGAAAAGCACCATTAAAGCACAAGTAAATCATGTACACAGGCTGCTATGCTGGATAGGAAGTGCGTTACAGCATTATTAACATCAACAATGACTGTTGTAAGTTCTCCAAGGTCCTGTTTGCTTCTTAAAGACTAACATTTCTGCATTCCTATTAAAACATTGTTCAAGTGTAGAACCATTCTGCATTATTTAATTCATTATTATTACCGATGGTCTGCTTTCTTCATGCAGCTTTCACTGCAGCTTGCATGGCAAAAATAGTTATCAAGACTGGGTTGATTATACATGTTGGCAGCCTGCTTCTTTTGGCTTACAGCTTGAAAAAATACTGGGGAATTAAGCAACATCCACTGTACCATTGTTTTTTGTTTTATTTTAATCACATCCATTGGGTAAAATGCCTTGGCCTATTATAAGGCATCTGGTACTATACAATTCAATATGCAAATTTCCTACAGAACCATTAGTGTTGGCTTTTTACAACATTTACATTATTATACACAAAACTATTGTCATTTTGCTCACTCTAATGCCTTCCTCTTATCTTCTAAAATAAAAGGACAATTAACAATTTCTCCAACAGTCAAATCATTTGCACTCACAGAACTCCAAACAAAACATCTTTGGCTCTACTAGAGGCACAATAGGTAGTTCTTGTTGAAGCAAGATATAATGAAATGTACTCAAACAAATAAATAACAGTCCTATGTCAGAAGGTATACAAGTTCAGGTAAAACAATGGATATCCCTGATGATTTGTTTATTATACATGTGTGTTATGAAGACTAGGCAGCTTTGAGTCTGATTTGGGGGCATGAGGACTGATCAATTTAGGGTGCCCGGTCTCCTGAGTCTTTAGTCCCAGAGGAGCAAGCTTTGGCATTGGCCGCCATGACAAGTTGGCCTGCTCTTTTAGAGAGTCTGCTGTAGTACACCCTCCAGTTTTCATCTGCAGCAAAGGGGGTGGAGTTGGAGCATCATTTTTAACATGGTATGCTGAAACACGAGTACAGTCATCACCGGCTGCTGAAAAAATCTCAGATTCTGAAGAATTGGGAGGAGATTCGGACCCGAATATAACCTTAACAAGATCATCTACTTTAGGAGGAATGTCCTCTATCTCCTCATCCTTTGAGGTGGGTGATACAAGATCCTCATCTAGTTTGAGAAACAGAGGACTGAGAGAGCGTTCATCATCTCTGTCCATATCTACCTCTTTATTAGTGAGCAGGTCTGTCAGTACATCTTCCTCTGTCAGACTCGAAGCTGCTTCTTGTAGTTCAGAGGTCTGACTGAGGAAATCAAGCTCATCGAGTAATGACATCAGGCGATCGTCTTCTTGCTCAGGTTTAGGTGTGTTCTTTTCATCTTCGTTTTGCTTTTTTGGATCTTCTTCTATCGTGACCTTGGCATCATGCTCAGGTTTTTTGGGCACAACCTCTGGAAGCTGTTTGTCCAGGTGTTTTTCCTCTTCCAGAGTGGGTTCATAAGAAGAGGGATTCTGCTGAGCCTCCCCAGCTGTAGAGTTACATGCTGCCTGTGTCTGCGTGTCTGCTGCAGATGGAGGTGTAACAAGCAGCTTTTCTGACTGTACCAAAGAAACAATACTGGAAAACTTGGGGAGGCTTATATCAACAACTGCAAATGAGGGGGGGAAAATGCAAATTAAGGTGGTAATGATTTTGTCAAGCATTATTTAAAGTGATTAACAAAACATTTGTACTCTAATTTTCAAGACAAGTAATCATACACAATATTTAGTACTATTTAGTATAATAGTATACAAATTTTCAAAGTCAGAAAGTTATGTGACAAAGTTATAAACGGTTTCATTAGCTCTAGTAAGAAGTTACCTGGTGTGGTAACAAGGCTGTTGGTCAGTTTAAGGACTTGTGGTTCTAACATGGGAGGTGGATTCTCTACACATAGTGGTTGGGAGATGGGAGGAAGAGATATGGACACCGTTGCAACACCTTTTGGGTTTAGAGAAATGAAAGAAATACAATTTTATTAACGTACAAAACACACAACATTAATGTATGAATTTAAAAGATTACACTTGTATGTTAAATGGCTCACCTGGTGTGGTTGATTGCCTTTCCCCTAAAGAAGTGATGTCAATGGGCTGAAGAGGGTTACTTATGGTAATGATCTGATTGCATGGCACTACTGCTTCCACCAGTGGAATCACTTGAGGAACAAGCACTGGAAAAGACACAGAAGAGAAACAAGATAGCTAGCTAGCTTTTATTGAGGTCTTGTTCACATGTTGAAATTGCTGATGTTAAAACTAAGCTTAGTGGAATTAGCAAACATGCTGATAAACAGTGCAACAGCATTGTAGCTTATAATGCTAACAATGATGAGTATTGTCCTCCTCCTGAGAAAATCCTGAACAAACCTGTTCAGACTTGATCAAGTTTGACTGATGCTGAGAACATAGGTAGTGTTCTCTCCCTTATAGTACCAACCTTGATCATTAGCCAGTGTTTGAGAATTGCTGCGGGACAGGATGTTCGGCCTTGTTCGGTCACGTAATATTGGACTGGGTAAAGGACATTTTCCAAGCTGTGGTGTTGGGCGAGTGTCAGTTGGTTTGGCCACAGTCATTTTCTGATTAGTGCTGATATTTTCTGTTCTTCGGCCCTTGAATCCCAGATGTTTCTCTTTGCTAATGCTAAGGTGTTTTGCTTTGTCTTTGGTACCAGTTTTCTTCTGTTTTGCATTGATGTTCCTGTGTGAATGCTTAGGAACTCTCTTTTTAAGGTTAAGGCTGGTATCATTTCCTTTGTCTTCAATCTCTAGAGATTTCTGCTTAGCAATGATTTCATCCAACTTCTGAGAGATAGAGGCTTTGTTTTTTCCTAGGAAAAGAAAAAGAGCATTATTTAATAAGAGCCAAAGTAATTAACTATAGTAGTGCTACAGTATACCGAATAATGCTATAACTTAATTTGCAGATATCTAAACATGCCAAAAGATCTTTTTTTCCTCCCCAGAGTAAACTGTATTTCCAGAATACAGTTTACTCTGTCCTACAAACAGCAAATCTGTTTTTTTATTTTTTTTATAAAGTGTCAGCTTCTCGAAATAAGTTAACATTGTAGAGATGTTGGCAATCTCCTAATTAATTATTCAAAAAATTTTGAACTTCAGTTTGCCCAGACTCAGAGCTCAATCCTTTTTTCACCCTCTTAAAAACAGACATTTCAGAGACCAAGACATTTCAGATTCTCACCATGTTAGAATTCATAGAACACAATCAACCAATAACAATTATTTGAATAAATGGCTTGCTGTATAGGGCCCTCCAGAATTATTAGCACCAGTCATAAAAATGAGTAAAATATAACTGGATAAATTAACATTACAATAAGGGAGATAAATCTAACAAAAGCCTCTTCTCATTAGAACTACTGTAGCCTCAAAAATGGATGTGCCAAAATTAGACACCCCAAAACAATAATAATTTTTAAAAAAGCAAACAAACTGGTCATTTAAGGGTAAAACATGCATTTATTATTTGCTCTTACACATAGTGTTGGATCACTGATTATGTTTACATGGACAACAGTAATCTAATTATTGTTTGCCGTAAAACGGTTGAGCACTGCCATGTGTGAACGTGTCCTGTCGCAAAATACGGTGAAAACTCCCACACAACGTTAATAGTGTGATTAAAGTGTGTACATGTCTATAATGCACGTAGATAATGCGACTAAAACAGGAATATTCCGCATGTCTTAATTTGATTTGTGTTTACTTCTAGTATGACTTTAGTCGGATTAAGGTAATAAAAAATTGCTGTTTACATGCTAGTAGAGTATTGTCTTAATTGGGTTAATATTGGATTATTGTTGTCCATGTAAACGTACTGATTGTTGCTTTGGGGCTGTTTTCTGGCTGTTTCAAGGGTGTTTGTGAAGACTGAATGCATCATAAATTTTTCTATCTCAGGATATCTCAGCTCAGAACCTGGATGCTTCTGCCAGGTGGGTTAGACTTAGTCATAAAAAGAGTTTAACAACATACTTCTAAATCTACACACAAATAGCTAAAGAAACACAAAATCAGTGTTTGGCAATGACTATCTCAGTCTCTGGATTTTAACCCTACTGAAAACCACATGCACAAACCTAAGAATACAGAGCTCCCTCCTATGAGTGTCTCCAACCTTGTTAGACATTTCAGGAAGAGACCCTGTGCTGCTGTTCTCATGGCAGGCATCACAAAATATTAACTGTAAGGGTGCTCAAAAATTAGGAGACCATAATAATTATGAGGCAATAGCTTTTTGCACCACTTAAGTTTTGTGTTTGGGGAGGGGAAGAAAAAAAAATCTCTGTAACTGTCCCAACAAATTTCCTACAACCCCATAAATGCACAACATTGCAAGCACATATCAAAATTATTTAGTCAGCAACTGATAAATGAAACAAATACAGTTGAAACAAGGTGGAATGAAAATGTGAATATTATAAGGAACCCTGTAGTACCAGATAACTGGGATGCCATTTCAATGTAGTAAGCTCTTTTCTTTCTCAGCTTGTCCCACATTTTCACCAGGTGATCTCCTCGTTTGGTAAGACGGTTAATTTCTTCCAGGGCCTGATGATGATAACATTTATAATAATTACATTATAATAATGATCATAAGCAGAATGCTGAACAATTGAAACATTTTAAAATAGTAACACACAGTAAAAGCATTCTAGCACTGTTTACATCCAACACACCTCTGAGAGTAATGTTATTTTGGGAACTTTAGGATCTTCAATATTGAGAGCCTGCTTCAGATTTTGAAAACAATTCCTCAGTGTAATGCGTCTCCTCTTCTCATCCTTCCTCTTCCTAAGTTTAAACTACAAAAGGAAGAGGTGGGGTATTATTTAATATTTAAAAATATATATTTGATATCAATTTATATTGAAGTGGTAGCTCAGTAGTTTGGACGTTGGACTTCTGACTGGAAGGTTTGGAGTTCAAATCCCAGCACCACCAAGCTGCCACTGCTGGGCCCTTGAGTAAAGCCCTTAACCCTCAATTGCTCAGTTGTATAAAAAAAAATTAGATAAATTGTAAATAGCTCTGGATAAGGGCGTCTGCCAAATGCCATAAATGTAAATGTAATGTAAATATTACATAACCCATCTCTACAATACAGTAAAAGACATACCAAATTTTCATTTGTCTCCTTGTCTGATGACTGATTTTGAAAACTGTTAAAGACAAAAAGAGAAGAATGTTTTATCATCATAAAGGCTCAAGTTATAATCACTGAAATTTTATTCATTCTCAGTAGTGTATATTCAAGGTCCATATAACTTTTACATTTCAGGCAAATTAAAGCCAGGCCTTTTTTGCCAAGTTTTTGGTTTGTCCACAAACAAACAGCTGACAAAAGCCCACCAATTTTCATTTTCATACTGTACAGCCAGATGGACACCAGGTGGATTTGATATTAAACAGGGACATTAGCTTTTGAAAGCTTTAGTCTCACCTGTCATGCTGCATCTGCTCAGATAGTGCAGAGATCTTCTCAGCTCCCTCCTCAAACGTTTCAATATCAACCAGCTCATCATCATCCATCTCAGTCAAATTCTGCACATGTGCATCAATAAATTCTTGTTTCTTCTTATTCTTTTCTTCTCTATCAGAATCCTGGAAGGAAAACAATGAGAAAGATTTGACATAGGACTTGATTCCAAGTTAATCATAATGAAAGCAAGTATCATTTTTAATGGCTTAATCTCTTACACTGACTACACAGACATCCTCCTGGTCACTGGACTGGCAGGAGTCAGAGTCAATATACATGTCTGAATCTTCTGTTAATTCTGTGCAGTCTGAATTAACATCCTCTTCCATCAGATGCGATTCCGCTTTAGATTCAACACCACTCTCAGAGCCTAGGACAGCACCACTGGTACCGCAACTCTCAACTTCAACAGGACCCAAATCCAGCACTTCCTTGAGGAGCATGTGATATGTAGAGCTGTTTGCAGGATCAGAGCTATCTTTAGAAACATCAACAGTTTTTTTAGATGGTGTGCTTGTCTTCTTCATTTCAAAGGTGTAGGAGTGGTCTGTAAAAATCACATTTTCAGGTGACATTTTGGAGCATTGGGAGTCTTCATCACATGATTCCTTGGTTGGTGTAGGGCTGGTGTGGATAGAGTTGTCTAATTTTTGAGATTCTTGGTTCTTAGGGGTTAAGAAGCTTTGGGAAGTGAGCTGTAAGCCCTGATTTTCAGGGTGACCCTCTGAAGAGCTTTGAGCTGATGATGCTGAAGATGTGTTTCCGGGATCTTTAACCGTTTTAGTCTCAACAGCTTTCATAGGTAGAATTCTTAAAGTGCTTGTGGCAGTATCCCTAAGAAATCCTGGTATAATTTTTACTGTACTTGGTTTGTTACAAAACAGTAAGGTCTTTGAGCCTGAGAGAGAGGTGACTGGTTTTGTAGTAATAGGGGAGGTGCTGCTTGTTGTGATAGTGTCTCTAGTTATACTTTGTACTGGGGCCATATGCTGATCATGTGTCGCAGAAGATGGAGCTGTGGATGAAGCGGCAGTTGTGGAGGTTTGAGACTTACTCAGAGGGACTGGATTGTGGGTGGGTAAACGGATTAGAGTGGCTGCAAAAGAAAATGCAAAACTAAATTAGTTGATCAAAAACAATCTTCTTGAAAGAAAGAAGGAGATTTATCTCATGCATAGATTTTTTTGCCTGCCATTTTTTGTCTTTTCAACCCATTTTAGTAAACCAGCAAACTACTGATAATTAAATGAAATTTAAATGAAATTAAATGAAAGCCTGGATGTTTACATTAAACAAACAAAAAATATCTTGCACACTTACCCTGCTGAGGACGTACGACGATGTTGGGACTGAGGGCCCTGAATTGGCCGAGAGGCACAAAATGAACGACTCGGCCAGCAGGATTAGCTGCCTTAAACATCACAATCCTCTGGCCAGGAACAGCTGGGCAAGTGGAAGTTTGAGGCTGCATCAACCTTATTCCACTACCAGAGCGCGCTACATTTGATCCAGTTGTACTGAGCACAAAAGATTTCTCTGATGCCGCTGACCCAGATACTGCCTTAACCCCTTGGATGGAGCCATCTAATTAAAAAGAAGTCACGGAATGCATCAGTTGTGCACATAACATGGAAAAAAGTCCCATTAAAATTATACTATTAAATATGTGTATTTTTTTCATGACATTTACACATTTCCAGAAAGGTTGGGATGTTTTCTAAAATGCAATAAAAACAACAACTTGTGAATTTCTCATTCTCTTGAACCTTTATTTAACTGACAAAAGGACAAAGAAAAGATTTCCAATGTTTTCCCTGACCAACATAAATGCATTTTGGAAATAAAAACAAATTTAGAATTTGAGGCCTGCAACAACAAAAAAAGATGGGACAGAGGCATGTTTATAACTTTCACCATTCCGTTTAACTACACTTTTTAATCTTTTGGAAATTGAGTATACTAATTTCTGCAGTTTTGCAAGTGGAACTTTTGCCTATTTTTTGCTTGATACTCAAAAGTTCATGGTCGCTGTTGTCTGATTCTCTTCATGATGCGCGAAACATTTTCAATAGGGGACAATAGATTTCTCCAATAGATTTTAACGCATTTCTACAGATTTCCTGAATCTTTTCACAATATTATGTACTGTAGATGGTGAAATACCTAAATTCTGTGCAATCTTGCATTGTGAAATGTTCTTTTTGAACTGTCAATTCTCTCACGAAGTTTGGCACAAAGTGGTGAGCCACAACCCACTTTTGCTTGTAAATACTGAGCCTTCAGTGGACGCTACTCCTATACCCAATCATGACACCCTCACCTGTTCCCAATTCACCTGCTTATTGTTTCAAAACTGGGCAACTTGAATATTCTATAAACTTTTCACTCTTATTTTGCCCCTGTTTCAACTTTCTTTTTTTTCATTTCTTTTTTTAAAGTGTGTTACAGGCATCAACTAAAGATTAAAGAGATTTTAATATTTATTGTTTTTAATTCGCATTTTAGAGAATATCCCAACTTTTCCCAGAAATAGGATTTCTATTTTTCCTAATATATTTCTATAAGCTAACTTAGTAGTAATAGTCTTAAAAAAAAAAAAAAAAAAAGAAAAAACAAAGAAGAAGATAGGAGGTACCTGTAGTACCAGATGCAGGAGACGCATGGGAAGCTATGCTTGCCTTTGGTCGCATGTTAATGGACACTGAAATCCCAGTGGATCCAGTCAACATAGAGGAAGAAGGAATGATGAGATTTTTAACAGTGCTCTGCATTGGTAATGTACTAGCTCTGGTTGCCGTTTTCTGCTGGGAATTTACAGAGCTGATCTCAACCTCTTTTCCCATAGGCTGCTTAGTCGCTGTTCAAAAAGAAGAAACTGATGGAGGTTAACCTAGTCTTTAAGCTTATATTAATATCATTTCCCATATAACTCTGAATATTGTGTACACTCTTATGCAGCATTATCCACCAACTCGGAGCCGGCTAGCTTTAGTCTCCAGAAAACTACCATCTGGACTATAAATGACTTACTGAGTATATTTCACATCTTTCCGATCTTATAGAGTGTCGGGTTTATGTCATATATCCATATTAATGGAATTCAGGATGACATACTATCATTCTAACCAAACTTACTATGGTGCGATTTCAGCATATTAGCAGTGATACTAGTGTATTACTGTAACGATTTAGCATTAAAAAAGGCAAATCTAAATGGACTCACAATAGAGAATCTGTGGACTCTTGAGTTTACACAGATGTGACCTACCTGTGGGCTTGTCAAGTGTAACAGCTGAAGAAAGTGTGCTGGTAACAGTTGTTGTGGCCACACTAGTGGGAGTGGTACTAGCTGTATGATAAGTCTTGGTGGCTGTGGTAACAGCCTTAGGGACATGTTTGTTAGCCACACATACTCTTCCTGTGATATAGGCAGCCAATCTGTTGGCAGGATGCAAAGCCCCCATCTGGCCCAATTCTAGTTTGGCTTGTGGATATAGTTTTCCATTGACCTATACAAAAAGATCAGGACAGAGTGCACCATAAAATTAAGCTAGGCTTAACCAGACAGTCATAATAACAAATCTCATATACGGTGGCATTATGAGATGGAAAGTCATGTTATAGAACAGGTGCTTTCATGCCCATCAGTCCTTTTGTCGAACCTGAACCAGAGTGAAATTGATGTGCTTGCTCTTTGATTTCACATTGCACATAAATAAACAAAGTCTTTCAATCACTGTTCAGAAATACAGAGACAAAAATGCAAAAAAAAACCCTTTGGCAAGCCCACACAGAAGTTAAGGAAATTAATAGAGTACAGAGAACACACAACTGTCAGGCTAAATGAATCTTTAATCATACTATAAGCAACTAGTTATTCAGGACATCATATTTCTGCTGTACCTGGGCACAGAGTTCACCTCACCGGTCTTTTTGCGAGCTAAAGAACATGCCACTGGGTTGATTCAAGATCGAAACGTGTTCTCAGTTGGTCTTAAATCTTGTTATTTTGGCTAGCACCGGAGTGCGAATTACCTACACATACCCAAACAAACCGCACCAAGAATGTAAAATGTACTAAAGTTTGATTTAAAAGGACTAAACTCTCCATATGTGAAAGCACCATTAAAGTATAAAGTATGCTTACCATTATCTGCCCCAGAGCACCAGAAGGTTTTTTCTCAGCCTTTAGCAAACCTGCTGGAGTGACCTGAGAGAGAAGCGGGAGGCCCTTCACCTCACTTTTTCCTATGGTTTCAATCAATTGAGCTTCCAGCTGCTTTATTCTCTTCTGCTCCTTCTTCTCTTCACTCTCCTCTACTTGGGGCTGAGAGATGACCACTTTATATGTAATGATGGATCCTTCATCCGTCTCCTTTATAGTCTTGGACGTGGGTTGGATTTGGTACTTGCCGATCCAGAAAGGGTGCTTCAGACGGTCCTGTGCCATACGCTCACACACTGTACGCAGGACCACGTTCCTGCGGTCTTCTGTTGCCCACTTGCACTTCGACACAATTTCCAGCCGTTTGGTAGGGCCGGACATAGTAGGTGGCCGAAGTTCCCCTTCCTCCATCTCTGTAAAAGGAAAGTCAGCAAGATGGTTCAAGTAATGGATTTTAACCGTGTATAGAACATGACTGGTTAGCCTAACTTTTAAAATTATTAGCTTGCACACCAACCTTGCAGTGAGTCCTGTGAACCATGATCTGGATGACCTTCCTGCAAACAGAGAAAATCTAATCAGGTCCAAGTCCTGAATTAAGAATTCAGAGTAATACTTCCCTACTAGCATTAGAGTCTCACCTTCATGCGTCTTTGTCTACCAGGAGACAGTTTTCTCCCACAGAATGGCCTCACACGAGCACAATCCAGGCTTTCCTGATTTTTGACCCTGATCAAACCTTCCCCATCAACCTGAACACAAAGATTTAGAAAGAAGAAAGCTTAATATCACATACTTGTATCACCAAAATAAAATCTAAGCAAGCACAATACATCATACACAACTTAAGAAACAACAAAAACTGCAATGCTACTTCAGAATCTCTGTGCACTTGCTTCACTATGCTATGCTATCCCCAATTATATATCTTAAATATAGCTTTAAATACTTTAAAGTATTCAAGTATTTTAAGTATTTATTTCATACATACATAATTTTTTTTCTGCTTTGCTAAAGCTGCAAAAACACAAAAACTAACAGTACTACTGAGCTAAATGTTTTTTTTTTCCTTTCCTAATGAATTACATACAAAGTTTTTTATACCTTAATATTTACCTTTATATTTTATAGTCATTTTGAGACAAAATCACCTAAGATTTTTTATATAACTAATTGGATAAATGTAATTACCACTACCACATAGCTTTTTACACATGAATACCTCCTTAATAATGTGCAGTTGGTCAAATATGCCATGCAGTTTTAAAACAGGAGTGATATTAACAGGTTACACAGATTTGAAATGCTCACAGCTCTCACAGCTGCTCGTTTAGGTGAAGAATGAAGAAACTTCTCCAAGTCTTTTTGCAGATCTAGTGATTGTGGATGAGGGTGAAGAGGCCTGGCAGGATCAGGAATAAAAAGCTGCTCTGAATCGGAGTCATTCTGCTGAACCCATAATGTTTTTACATGTAGGGCTGGCTCAGGTGCTGCATCAGTACCTGAAAGAACTAAAAACAAGAACACAGCAAAAATTATGAATTGTAAATGAGTACTTTTCATTCACATTCAACCTGATGAAAGCATACTTACTATAAGATACACGGTTTTTCTTCTTTTTCACTTTGGTTGCATTTTCTTCTGTATCATTTACAGGTGCAGACTCCTCGTATATGTCCTCGTTTTTCAAAAGGACTACTTTGCGTCGAAGGCAGTCACAACCCAGCATGCACTGAGGTTTGCCACAATGGTGCTGGCGCCTCTCTTGAACGAGACTAGCACATACACACCCTAATCGGCAAAAGTCATTGAGACAAGGTGGTGCACGTCGTTTTATGACCGTAGAAGAGCTTCCTCTTATTGTACCCTAAATCCATGAAAACAGCCAAAAAAGTGACATAGTAAGGGAGTGAGAGATAGAATTAGTCAGGCTATTAGTGAAGAATGTGGTTAACAATGACAAAGCCACCCTTAGCTTAACACCTACCTCTGCTGTGACGAGACAGGATAAAGCAATGGCTGCCCGTTCCATGGTGATATAGGTACGATGTTTCCCCTCCCAGACCGCACCATCCTCCACATCCCTTAGTTTAACTAGGGTTTTGGGTAGGCCTGAACTGCGTCCCACTGGCAGGTTTGAACCAGGGGAACTAGAAGCGTTCTGTCCCGCAGGAACCGCTGACTTAAGATCCTTAGCAGGCTTTTCAGCTGTGTGAAAAGAATCTTGTGAAGGCTTGGATCCCTTCTTGGTCTTTACTTTGGAAGATTTTTTGCTTTGGGACAAGGCAGAGGCAGCAGACTGCACACTTGATCCTGATTTTGATGCATTAGACTTGGTGGATTTCTTTGAAGAGGTTCCCCCTGATTTCTTGTCTGTGCTAGAAACTGGGTTTTCAACTTTCATGGGTTTCTTTGTTTTTACCTCCGACACAGCTTTATTGCGTTTTGAGTTCAGCATAGTTTTTCTGGATGTTGCGGAAGGCTCGGAGAGAGCGCATGCTAATGGAAGTGCCTGCTTTTTCAAAACACTGTCAAGTGTACGAACATAGCTTGTGCTCTTAGTGGGTAGCTGGTAGGCCACAGGAGTGACAACAGCCTGCGAGAAACTGGCAGCTCGTTCATCAATAAGCTTGCCTTCACTTTCCAAGTACTCATCAAGCATGTCACTACAGAAAGCAGAGAGGTTCTTTTGTCCTGTATCCGAGGATGTGGTGACTAAACAAAAAAACAAAAACAAAAAAAACATACCTTTGGATTACTTTCACACCCAAGTAACCAAACAGGCTTACAAGGGCAGCAAATTAACTTAATCACAACACGGTAAAGTGATGTACCTCTAGGAACAGATGAAGAACTTGTGGAAAACTTTTCTCTCCAGCCTTTGATTTTAGTGATGTCAGTTGTTTTCCCTGTTCTAGAAACAAAGTGAACTGGGAAGAAAAATAATAACTGTAAGCACAACTGCAGAACTTCAGTTTAATAATCTGGTAGCAGTTACAACAGTCAGTCAGTTTGCTTTTTATTTCTCTCACCCTGTGATGAGCAAGTCCCTGAGCTTCCCTCAGGTAAGTGAATAGGTGGAGGTATAGGTAAACATACACCCAGATACTGCAGATCAATAGATAGCGTAACATCCAAAAGATTCAGCTTCAGACCAACTGCAAGTTAAAACACTATCTTTACACAAGATTCTGAAAGAAATCAAACCTAAAGCAACTCAGCTATACACACATTCACATATAATACATTTACAGAACAAAAACACAGTAAATTTCAAACTTTCAATCGTTTATTCAACTGAAATATCAATAGATGTGATATTCTTCATTGGAAAAAGTAAATGCACCCTCGGCCTCAGAAGCTAGTATCGCCCCCTTTAGCAGAAATAACTTCTTGTAGCCATTTTGCATAATTGGCCACCAGTCTCTGACATCGGCTTTCTGGAATTTTTGACCACTCTTCCATACAATACTCTTTCAGTTGCAGAATGTTTGAGGGGTTTTTTTTGTATGTACCGCCGGTTTGAAATCCCCCACAATATTTCAATGGGATTCAAATCCAGGCTTTGACTAGGCCATTCCATTTCTTCTTTTTGAGCCATTCCTTGCTGGATTTGCTAGTGTACTTAGGATCATTATCCTGATGAAAGGTCCATTTTTGGTTCAACTGAAACTTTCAGACAGATGACCTTGCATTATCTTCAAGCACTCTTTGATATGATGCAGAATTCATAGTTGAATCAATGAATGCAAGCTGTCCAGTCCCTGAGGCAGCGAAGCAACACCAAACCATAACATTCCCACCACTGTGCTTCACAGTTAGTATGAGGTGCTTCTCCTGAAAAGCTGCCTTTCGTCTCCGCCCAAGATGTCTGCTGGCCAAACAACTATCTTTGATTCTGTCCAGGGCACATTATTCCAAAAGGCCTAGTCTTTGGATATATGCTCATTGGCAAACTGTAGTCTTACAAAGGCTTTTTCCTGGCACACCTGCGATGCAGGTAAAATTTGTGCAATCTCTTTCTGATGTGCTTTTACACCAAGAGTTGCAAGACTTACTAGCAGATCCTGTGATGAAATTTTGGGGTTCTTGGAGACTACCTTTTGCTTCAGACGGTCTGCTCTTCTGCTCTGTGCAGGTCAATGAAGTTCCACTACATCTTAAGCCATTTCTCTAAAGTCTTCCCATAACTTTTGTAACAAATCAAAAAGCACACAATTCTTTGGGATGTCTTTGCGTACTGCAGCATTACGTTTTCACATAACCTAAACTAGTGGGTCTGGCCTGAACCATGAAAATCTGCTCTGCAAAGTTCCCCAAGCATAGACCAAACCTGCATACATCTATCAATCTGGTGGATACTGAAGCATGATTCACTGCTCCAGAGACAAACGGCATTAACCACAAATGCTTGTTTAGTCAAGTTGTAAAGTTATTTAAACCTCAACAAATAATTCTTGTGCTTATTGTTTGAAAGACAAGTTGGACATATACCTGCTTGCAGAACTGGATGAATGACCTGTCTGTTTTTCATATTTGTTAAATCACGCAGAAGGACCTTTTCAAGAGCATTGATGCGTTCCTCTTCATCATGGACTTCATCTGTGACATACAATATTATAAAGATAACAGAGCTAAACAAGGACAACTTATGAGCGAGTTATCTTACAGAGTGAACCACAATCATTTTTTTCCATTTCTTACCCTCAATGTTTTCTGTCGTTTTCTCTACAATATCTTCTTTAGCTTCATCTCCAAGATGAATTTCAAGGGCTTTCTGTTTGCAGACAGTATTTCATAGCAAGAAGCACATCACTGCCATGGGTATGTGCTAATATGTTTCAAATTAATTTTTTAAAGCTTCATAACATGATTTTTTAGGACAACACAAATTGCATAATATGTGTCAGAAACTTTGAAATACACTGACAAAGTGCACACAGAAAGCTTCAAGTTACCTTCGACATGAAGGAAACAAACAATTGACCGTCCACATCTTCAAGGTTGGGCTGCATTGGGACAGGAATGGGGACTTCCTTCACCTCTGCATCTTCACTCAGCTTTGACTTCCCACTTTTCTTTTGTTTCACCTTGCGTTTTGTGCCTTTACTAGTCTTCAGGGACGGTTTTAATTCCTTTGGAATGTTAGGGTCGGGGGAAACTACAGGACAGTTCACCTCACTAGTAATACTAAGAACAGCTGGACCTGGGTCTTCAGGTGGTGTTGGTCTGGTGAAAAATATCTGTGGTAATGGGTCCACCAGCTCTAATAATGGTCTTGGTCTATCGAGTGATAAGCAAGGTGGAAATGGGTCAAGTGTCTTTCTAGGAGGTATGGGTCTATCACAGAACATGCTTGGTGGAAATGGGTCAGGGGAGGATGGAGCGGACATGTATGGAGAGGATGGTGCACAAGATGGTGAAGACTGAGTTTTAACCCCTGGAGATGGGGACCATGGAACAGCCTCTGGACATGGGATTGTACAGGAATCATGAGCAGGCTCTGTGGTGGATTTGTCAGTAGTGACATTACTATGCACAAGTTCATTACTGAGAGCATCAGGTGTGGTAGCTGGAAAAACTTTAGGATCACAGCTAGGTGCATCTCCAGGGGAGGCATCATCTAAGGTAACTGAGACAATCTTAGTGTTATGTGTGGTGTCTGAAAAACTAGTGTTGGGTTTGACATTATGTACAAATGCAGAGGTAGTAGCAGATACTTTCTTATGTGTGGACAGTTGCAGTGTATCACGAACAACACTGGCTGTCGTGGCAGTAACAGCATCAGCGGCAGAATTTGGTGTTGAGATCGATTCATGTTCAGTGCTTGCTACAGTACATGTTAAAATGGACGTTGTAATGGTTTGAGATGTTGGGGAAACTGCTGGTTGTACATTCAACTGGGTGTCAAGAGACGGGGTAAAGGATGCTGTGGAGGATATGTTTTCAGCAACTGAAGTATCATGACAAGATTTATCAGATTGCGATGACACACTACAAGCATCAGATTTTGGCTTTGGTCTGGTGGGTCTTGTTTTCGACTTCAATTGCTGTAGAAATAGAGCAAGAAGCGGTAGTGGAACAGGCTCAGCCCGCTTCTTCTTCACTTCTCCTCCACAGTCAAGAGGTTTGACAACACACTGTGAAGTTTCCTCATTGCTCAACTTTTCATCAGTCAATGTTTCCGTTTCACTCAATATTGTGGCCACCTTTTCATTTAAAGGTGTGTTGGAAGTAGTTTTGTTCAGCTTGCACTGCAGGTTAGTTGGAGAAAATGACTTGGTTGTATTTTTTAAAGTGGATGAGTCTGAGTTTTTTGAAAATGATACGGTTTCCATTCCCTCCTTGGTAACATCAGGGATTGAGATGTTTTCAGATGTGCAGTCCTTAGATGCAACATCCATATTGTTCACTTTTGAAACCAGACCATCAATATTCATTTGCTGGCTACTGCCATTATGGATTTTCTCAAGGGATATCCTTTTTACCTTAACATGAGCGCCCTTAATTAGTTCAGAAAGCCCCCCTGGCCATGGACGCTTCATACTGCTGCTGAAATCAAAGAGAGAGCATTCTTATATTTAGTAAAAAATCTAAATAGATCAGAATCTAAAACATTTTATATACATTTTATACACACCTGCTGTTATACCAAATAGTAAGCTTGCTCTTCTTGTTTTAAAGCAGCAACATATCTAGCTTTATAACTCGTTCATGCTTAGTAAGATCCTACCAGCAGGATCTCAGACATGAATGCATGTTTGCAGTCTACAAATATTTATGGTGCTATGCAACAGTAGTGTTTTGATCCTCGTTAATATACAAAAACAGTGTTGAGAAGTAGAAAAGAAGTTGTCATTTAAGGCACTTGGCAGATGCCATTAACCAGAGCAACTTACAGAACTGCTTTGAAGTCTCAATCACTACATACACCATGATTCTGGTTCACAAAGTCAGGAACTAAGAGTACAATCAGTCTATAAAAAAAAAAAGCAAAACCCTGCTTCAAGCTACTTTTGTTGCACAATCAACGAGTTTGCTATGAAAAATGTGTGTAACTTAACTAATGCAGTTTTAAATGTATCCAGTTCTAGAGTCTCTATGCATTTCAATTAATGAATCCTCCCCATCATAAATTGCTTTTTGATAATGTGGTGCTTTTAGGAAACAGATAAGATGTTGATTTTATTATTTCATGTATTTATATAATTAATGGTTATATAAGTTTCAGCATGTCAGGTTGCAACATGACTTCAGGAAAGTGACATTTGTACAGCCTTAAAACTAAATAAGGGTTTCCATAAATGTTACAGTACTATGCAAAAATCAGAGACCCCCGTTTTGTTTTCAATCAAATGGCCATTCAGTACTTATTTTTAATCATCTGGTGGCAAACCATAATAAGGAGAAAATATACAGTACATTCATTCCATTTTCATCAATTCCATTAATTCAAACAGCCATGCAGAACTTATTTATGCAGGTCAATACTGAAGTTCAAAAATACAAGTAAAATATTTACCAATTTCATACTGTTTTTACTGTTGAAAACCTGTGATTTATGAACAATAACAATAATGTACAATAATGATGTGAATATTTATTCAACAGAAAAACAATACACTGATAATGTTTCTCATGAAAGTACTTAGAGATTCAACTCTATAAACATTTTTAAATAAACAAATAATACAATCTTTAAAACTGAAGAAGAGTTAAAAGACTTACCTAGAACTCTCAGGCTCAACTCTCTTTGGACCATCACAATGAACAGTTTTAAGGTCCAAATTGGTAGTGACCTTTTCTGAAGCATTCATCTTTGCAAACAAGGACTTGAGATTATTCAAGGCTGTAGCCTCTTTGTTGGATTTGACCTCACTCTCCATTTTTTCCGTGGACAGGGCACTCTTGGGCTTGCAACATCGGGAGTTGTTAGCATCATCCCTAAAACCTTTTGCAAAGGGGTTGTAATCAATTTTGAGCTGGGTGATGGACAAATTCTGGTAAGCTGTGACAGCAAAGAACTCTGTCTGAGAAAAACTAAATGTTACAACATCAGGCCCATCTAGCTGAATGACATCCATAGCTTTATCTGCAGGAATAACGTGAAGACGGGGAATGTACCGGTGCATAGAGTTTATGATAATATGACCCTCTCGGTCCAAGAGGTTATTGGTAAGCTTTAGTTTGTAAAAGGAAACAGGATTTTGCATCCAGTCTAAACCAGTAGCGGGTGAGTCGGGATGTACAAACGAGCGCAAAATGTGTGGGTCAGCTTTCCCATTGGTCTCCCATCGTCTGTCACTCCATTTGTAGCGGTAATTATCCACTGGTTGCATATCCATTACTAAGGTATACCTCTGGAAAGGTTCCAATCCGGAGATGCGGAAACGACAACAAGGAAACATTCTACGACCTTGCTTGGTTAGAATCATCTCAGTCTGACATCTGAAAAACTCATTCCACATATTATTGTTGTCCAAAGTGACTGTGATTCCTTTGCATGTAGACTCTGCTGGTAAGTTACATAGCTGGTTACTGGTGTTGGTAGCTGCCATAGCTGACAAAGACATGGATGATACTTTATTAAGGCTTGCTACACATGAACCAAGAGTGGGTTTAGCCAAAGGGCTGGCTTCTGTACTAGCAAATAGAGTTTGTTTATCCTGCATTCCACCAGCAGGATGTAGCTGGTTGACGACAACAAAAAGTGAACAAGCAGATGTTTGAGGTACCGTAGATGTAGTCGTGCCCTCCTGACGAAGCACCATTATGGCCTGATTGTGTGGAATGGCCATGTGACTGAGGAAGTCATCTGAAGAGCTGCTGTCTCTTTTACCTCAGGTTACATCTGTTCTTTCCACATCCTTGAACATAAATTACAAACATTAACATTTGTAAATATATTAAAATAATTTTTAAACAATTTTTTTTTTCAATATCAAAAGGAGTCAGTGACTATCAATTTATGTTAGCTATATAACAATACAGGTCAGTAACTACTCCAGAGAAAGATGGGTTACATGCAGACAGAACCATCTGCATTAAAAAATAAAGAAAAGAAAAGAAAATTTCATATAATATAATAACTAACAAAAAAGTAGTAAAAGGACAACAATTTTCATAATAATTGTACACTGCCTGTAAAATGCTAACTCCAAGCAAATGATTTCAGCTCAACTGAAGTTTAACTGCAGCCAAGGTTCAATAACTATCTTCATAAGCTGGAAATACATTTTCACTGAAAGTCAAAAATTGGGAGCGTGACAAACTGATAAATTTAGCTGTGAAACTAAATCTGTTTTTACACTGTCGGCAATATGGATAATATTTACTGCATATTTCTTGCTACATACACAGTTGTTAAAGAACTGAGCCGTTTACAATGTTTAACTAAAACAATCGATAGATCATCAACATAAACGATGATATCACTCTCTCATCCTCCATTATAGATGTTTTCCCTCTCAGCCTGAAGAGTTGCATTGTGCAATTTTGTTACTTGGCTCAGAATGAAAACATTTGAAAAAATAAACCTGCTTATTATTATGTCACATCCTGCAAGTTTTTAAAAGAGCAATTTCAGTAATCTTCATTCCTTATGACACACCCTTCAAATTCTTTGCATCACTGGTCGCTGGGCACCATGATATATTCACTGATGGGTCAACTATGGCAACTGTCCTTAAATGTGCAGCTGTTGTAATAGTAGACTTAACAGTATGGTGTAGTAAATGTAGTGTGAATAAAAAAAACCTAGACAGCACTGACGTTAAACCATGCTGCATTTAGTGTTGGTTTCCATTCCTGTGGCCAGAATAGTGCACCACGAATGCAACACTACCAAAGATATCCAAAGTTATCTAGGCAGAAAACCAGAATATACATCAGTGGTGTTTTGCAGAAGTGGAGGGAAATGAAAGAACTAAAGGATCTATAAACTGATAATGAGCCAACTGCTGCCAGACAATTATCTTAATAATACTGATAATCACGATATTGTTAAAGTGATGACTGACTCTATTGAGAGGAGAGAAAAATTGCTTGATCATTCTGTAAACAACGTAAACAGCACTAAATTAATATTATTTCAAAACGGAAATATGTCATAGCTCTGAGTGCAAGTAGCTCACTCTCAGTGAATGTCGGACCCAAAACCAAGCCATTGAAGACCATGGAAATCTCTGTAAACCTCTGCAATCAAATTGTGTCAAGACATAGGCTAGATCTGGGCAAGGGTATACAGGTGCATCCCAAAAAAAACTTTATATCGTGGAAAAGTTCATTCTTTCCCATAATTTAACTCAAAAAGTGTAACTTTCATATATTCTCGAGTCATTACATAAAGTGAAATATTTGATTGTGATGGCTTACAGCTCATGGAAATAAAAATCCAGTATCTCAAAATATTAGAATAAAGAATTTATAAACACAGAAATGTTGACCTTCTGAAAAGTATGTTGATTTATGGACTCAATACTTGGTCGGGGCTCCTTTTGCACAAATTACTCAATCAGTGCAGCGTGGCATGGAGCCATACAGCCTGTGGCACTGCTGAGGTGTTCTGGAAGCCCAGGTTGCTTTGATAGCGGCCTTCAGCTCATCTGTATTGTTGGGTCTGGTGTCTCTCATAGATTCTCTATGAGGTTCGGATCAGGCGAGTTGGCTGGCAAATCAAGCACAGTAATACCGTGCTCAGCAAACCAGTTACAAGTAGTTTTGGCACTGTGGGCAGGTGCCAAGTCCTGCTGGAAAAGATGGAAGCATGAAGTGCTGTAAAATCTCCTGGTAGACGCTGCATTGACTCTCGACTTGAGAAAACACAGTGGACCAACACCAGCAGATGACATGGCACCCCAAATCATCACCGACTGTGGAAACTTCACACAGGACTACAAGCAACTTGGATTCTGTGCCTCTCCACTCTTCCACCAGACTCTGGGACCTTGATTTCCAAATGAAATGCAAAATTTACTTGCATCTTCCCGATGATTGTGGTTGTGTGTACCGAACCAGACAGAGATTAAAGGCTCAGGAAATCTTTGCAGGTGTTTTGAGTTAATTAGCTGATTAGAGCTCTTCTCAGGTCAACATTTCTGTATTATAATTTTTTTATTAGAATATTGTGAGATTCTGGATTTTTAATTTCCAGCGGAAAGCCGTAATCATGATTAAAAAAAAGGGGGGGTTTAAATATTTCATTTTATGTGTAATGAATATAGAATATATGAAATTTCCACTTTAATTAAATTACTAAAAAAAAGTAACTTTTCCATGATATTCAAAATTTTTTAGATGCACCTGTATAACCATTTCTAAAGCTTTGACTGTTTCCATGGGAAAAGTGGCCTCCATCATTATACAAAAGTATGAAACTATGACCATCGGGCCAAACTGAGTAACCAGGCTACAGGGGGTCTTGGTCAGGGAAGTAATCAAGAACTTAATGGCCACTCTAACACAGCTTCAGTCCTCCTAAAGTCCTCCACAGAGATGCAAGAACCTGATGAATAGGAGAACCATCTTAAAAATATTTAATCAATCAGGGCCATCAATTTATGGTAAAGTGGCAAAATGGAAGCCACTAGTAAAAGGCATGTGTCAGACACTTAAAAATTATTCTCTGGTCTGATAGGACAAAAATAAACTCCAAGCGATACATTTGGTGAAAACCAGGCACGGCTCATCAACCTGCCGATAGCATCCCTACAGTGAAGCATGTTGATGGCAGCATCTTGCTGCAGTGGCGTTTCTCGCAGCAGGTATGCAGAGAATGGTCAGAATCAAGGGAGGGATGAATGGAGCCAAATACAGAGAGGTCCTTGAAAAAAAAAAACGCTCCACACATCATCAGACGGGACGAAGGGTCAGCTTTCAACACGATAATCACTGAAGCATACAGCCAAAACAATACTGGAGTGGTTTTAGGACAAATCTCTGAATGTCCTTGAGAAGCCCAGCCAAAGCCCAAACTTGAACTTAAAATCAGTGGAGAGGCCTGAAGATGGCACTTCACAGACTCCTCATCCAATCTGCAAAGCTTGTAGAGACTTATCAAAGAAGATTCTAAGCTGTAATTGTTGCCAAAGATGCTCCAAGTACCGAACATATGGTCTGAGTACTTACCTAAAGGAGAGATTTAAATTTTGATTAACAAACTTCCAAAAATTTCTAAATAACTTGTTTTGGCAGCGTCATACACTCACCATGCATTTTATTAGGAACACCTTCACACCTACTAATACATGCAATTATCTACTCAGCCAATCGTGTGGCAGCAGTACAATGCATAAAATCATGTAGACATGGGCCAGCAGCTTCGAGTAATGTACACAACAACCATCAAAATGGGGGGGAAATGTGATCTCAGTGTTTTTGACTGTGGTGTGATTGTTGGTGCCAGAAGGGCTAGTTTGAGTATTTAACTGCTGATCTCCTTGGATTTTCATGCACACCAGCCTCTAGTTTATTCAAAATGGTTGAATTAAGAAAAGAAAAAAAGAAGAAAAAAAAACATCCAGTGAGTGGAATTTCTGCAAACAGAAATGCCTTGTTGATGAGAGATCAACGCAGAACGGGCAGACTGGTTCGAGCTGACAGAAAGGCTACAGTAACACAGATAACCGCTCTGTACAATTGTGTTGAGCATAAAAGCATCTCAGAATGCACAACATGTCAAACCTTGAGATAGCAGAAGACCATGTCGAGTTTCACTTCTGTCAGCCAAGAACAGAAAGCTGAGGCTGCAGTGGGTACAGGCTCACCAAAACTAGACAGCTGAAGACTGGAAAAACGTAGCCTGGTCTGATGAATCTCAATTTCTACTGAGGCACATAGATGGTAGGGTCACAATTTGACACCAACACCATGAATCCATGAACCCAACCTGCCTTGCGTCAACAGTCTAGGCTGGTGGAGGTGGTGTAATAGTGTGTAGGGAATGTTTTCCTGCCACACTTTGGGCCCGTTAAGACCAATTAATCATCGCTTGAATACCACAGCCAATTTGAGTGTGGTTTCTGACCGTGTGCACCCCTTCAAGGACACAATTTACCCATCTTCTAATGGCTACTTCCAGGATGATAACGCACCATGTCACAGAGCAATAGTCATCTCAAACTGGTTTCATGAACATGAAATGAGTCAATGAGTTCAATGTACTTCTGCGATCTTCCCAGTCACCAGATCTAAATCCAACAGGACACATTTGGGATGTGGTAGAACGGAAGATTCACAGTACGAAAGTGCACCTGAAAAATCTGCAGGAATTTAATAAACAAATCAGCACATTACATTCAAACACCAACTTCCAGTGTTGTTCCACATTTTCAGTTGCTTTATTAGTAAGATCACCTATTGGTATGGGTTTTAGTTGTCAAAGATGGCTTGGACAGACACATTTACACTTGTATAACATGGCTGAAGTAGGTCTCCGACCACCTCCTGAATTGGTTTGAGTGATTGGAATTACAGTGAGAAGTATTTGTTTTTGTTACTTAAAATACACTCGTCAGCAATAACATTAAAACCACCTGCATAATACTGTGTAAGTCCCCCTTGTGCCGCCAAAACAGCTCTGACGCATCAAGGCATGGACTCTACAAGACCTCTGAAGGTGTGCTGTGGTATCTGGCACCAAGACATTAGCAGCAAATCCTTTAAGTCCTGTAAGTTGCAAGTTGGGGCCTCCATGGATTGGACTTGTTTGTAAAACACATCCCACAGATGTTCAATCAGACTGATATCTGGAGAATCTGGAGGTCAAGTCAACAGCTAGAACTCTGTCATGTTCCTCAAATTATGCATATTCATTCACTGTTCACAATTTTTGCAGTGTGGCAGGGTGTATTATCCTGTTGAATAATAACATTAGTGAATACCGTTGCCATGAATGGGTGTACTTGGTCTGCAACAATGTTTACGTAGGTGGTATGTGTCAAAGTAACATCCACATGAATGCCAGGACCCAAGGTTTCCCAGCAAAACATTCCTCGGAGCATCACACTACCTCAGTCAGCTTTCCAGCTTCCCATGGTGCATCCTGGTGCCATCTCTTCCTCAGGTAAGCAACACACACACACCCAGCAATCCACATGATTTAAAAGAAAACATCATTCATCAGACCATGCCACCTTCTTTGCTCCATGGTCCAGTTCTGATGCTCCCATGCCCCTTGTAGATGCTTTCAGTGATGGACATTCATGATCACATCATTCTGTGGCTACACAGCACGCTGCAAAGGACTGTGTGTTCTGACACCTTTCCATTATAGCCAGCAGTAACTTTTTCAGCAACTTAAGCTGCAGTAGCACTTCTGTGGGATCAGACCAGATGGGCCAGGCTTTGCTCCCCACACGCATCAATGAACCTTGGGTGCCTATGAGACCCTGTCGCTGTTTCACCAGTTGTCCTTCCTTGGACTACTTTTAGTAGGTACTAACCATTGCATACCGGGAACACCCCACAAAACCTGCCATTTTGGAGATGCTCTGACCCAGTCGTCTAGCCATCACAATTTGGCCCTTGTCAAAGTTGCTCAGATCCTTACGCTTGCCCATTTTTCCTTCTTCCAACACATCAACTTTGAGAAGTGACTGTTCACTTGCTGCCTAATATATCCCAACCCTTGACAGGTGTCAATGTAACAAAATAATCGATGTTATTCACTTCACTTGTCTGGTTTTAATGTTATGGCTGATCTATGTACTTCCACTGCATATGTCCACTTTCTATTTACACACAAAATGGCTTTTGACTTTTATACTTATCAATATGAACAACAAGCATGCATTCATAAGCATTAGTACATCGACACAGCCCCATATCATGATGCTCCCACCTCCACACATCACTATGGGTATAATGTTCTTGGGATTATACAAAAACCTTGTTTCTCCAAACATGACATGCTAAATTATTGCCAGTTTTCTATTTTTGTCTAAATGCTTTTAGACATGCATCTTTATGCTTCTTTTTCAGTAGAGGAGTTTTATGTTGAGTGTAGGTAAATGCATGCGTGGTAAACGCATGCGCATTACAACTTGCACTACCCCTCCTGGCATACAAGAGTCAGTACAGAGCAGTAAAGCAGTTCTTCTGGGGTGCAGGACTACACCGAAGAAGAATCAAAACAATACAAAGAACAATGCTCGGGCAATCTCTCGCCACGATTAGCACCCATATACAAATCCTAATACACTTTAAGGCTAGAATTCTACAAATGCGGGTAGTTTCTAACCTGCACTCGTTTCCATCTCTTCCATTTAATTCCGATTTTTCTTCAACTACCTTGAGAATCAACATCCCTGGGTCACTGTTGCCACCTTGTGGAACAACTAAATAGTGCAAAAGAATTAAATGTACATGTGCACGTGTAGTTAGAAAAACTGGACGGTGCGTGTACAGTACGTGCGTACTCTGCTGATGACAAAATTTGCGTCAAGCCTACTGTACGCTGTTCCTAGCATATGCGTAAAAAATGAAGCATACTTTCTGCTTGAGTGTGCATTGTGAAATCTTATTTGGCACACATATCCAAGGAGTGCAGTTTAGTAATATTGTCCCTGAAGGTCCTTCACCTTCACCATGATAGTTACTTGCATAAAACCTCCCCAACGAATAGCAACGTCTTTACAATGACACCAGGTGCAATTACCCTGAGAACATTTTTTGCAGCATTCATATCTAGAACTTGATTTATTTTATGCTCTGTACATATATTTTTAATGTATTTCTTGAATACTTGTCAAATAGTTTTTAAAACATATCCATTTATGCTTATATAGTCTTTCTGTTCATATTTATAAGTACAAAGTGTATGTGTGTAAATTTGAAGTGGATATATACACAGGAAGTATACTAAATATACACAGGAAGTATACTAAATAAAGACAAAAGTATCTTACTGTAACTCTTTCAAATGGGTGCAGGGATAATCCAGATATGAACACATGAAATGACCAAGAACAAACAGGGTCATAGTCATGTTTTTGTTTTCTGGCAAAACTGGAAAAAAAAATGTTAGAGAGCATTCAGACTGAATGTTAACAAAAACTTGCCCGGCATAATTCCCTTGAATAGTAAAGAACAAAGAAACTTAAAAACAACAACAAAAAAAACATCCTAGCACAAACCAGCTAATTAATCCAGCTAGTAAAATACTAACCAAAGTGACAGGAAGCAATATTGTCTGTTCCTCTTTGAACATACGGTCATTTGGTGCTCACAGTTGCAATACAGTGAACCACTATATGTCCCTCCAAAATGCTCTGCCCATAATCACATGTTGTACTGGAGAGCGGAGTGCTTAGACCCCTTTACACACTTTTTAAAATAGTGACACGTCTAAACTTTTTGAGCAGACATTAGTAACTGTCCTGCCCTCGGTATGGCTCTCCAGCTCACAACACAGCTGTTGGTTATATGAACTGAGACAGCTGGTTTGGTTGACACACCGTCAATGTGTGATCACCAGTGATTGTTGCACCATCGCACTTCTTTTCTCTTTATTTTAAACTTTTCTTTGCTATATTTCTAAGTAATAAATGTGAGCAATTCTATCCATAACATTTTCCTTAATGTTCAAAACTACTCTCTGCCACTGCCTCTTTTTCCTGATATGAAGAAATAAGTAGTTAGTTGTGGTGCCATGACCAAAGACAACTTCTTTCTAAGAAGAAATTCTTAAACGGTAAACTCACACATACAGTGCTTTTATCACTGCAAGTCGCTGTACTATGAAGTCGGCAGTAGGCATTCATGCTTCTTGCCATACTATGGTAGCCATAGTAACATGGGTGGCACAACTAGAATTCCTCTTTTGAAAACAAACCAGCTTTCTTGCCGCTTAAAACTTAACACAACTTAAGCATTCTGGAGGACAGGCATTTGTATGTACCAATTCACCAGTGTTTATATGCATCACATCCTACGAGATGAGGGAGAAGCAGTGTGTGCTCTCTGCCACTGCAGCGAAAGCGCCAGCGCCAATTAGCTTACCTTAGCTTATGGCCTTAGAGCATTTAAAGCAAAATAATAATAATGAAACGCATTCACTTTTTGCTGTAATTGAGCAAAATCCCGGTGTAAGCTCCTACCTTGGTAAGTGAGTGTCACAATCAGGGTGCCATTGATTATCTATTCAATGGTGACCAGGAGCGGGCTCACAGCTCCTCAGCTGTGGCCTCAATGTTTCCTGGGTGAAGTGTTTGGCTTGATGCTGCTCGTTCCCAGGCACCGAAGCAGCGCAAAGTTGGACACTTAACCCAAGATAGGAGCTACACCAAGATTTTGCTCAATTGCAACAAAAAGTGTTTCATTATTATTATTTTTGCTTTAAACAAGCTAAGACCATAAGCTAAGCTAAAGCAGAAAGTATGCTTCACTTTTTACAGTACACGTGACGCAAACTTCATCATCAGCAGGGTATATGCGTTCTGTACACGCGTCACCCGATGTGCAGGTCACACGTGTATTTAATTCTGTTGCACTATTTAGTTGTTCCACAAGGTGGCAACAGTGACCCAGGGCCGTTGATTCTCAAGGCAGTTGAAGAAAAAAAATGGAAGGGATGGAAACGAGTACAGGTAAGAAAGTACCCACGTTTGTATCATTCTAGCTTTAACGTGTATAAGGATTTGTATATGGGTGCTAATCATGGTGAGAGATTGCCCAAGCACCGTTCTTCATGTTGTGATTCTTTTTTATTGTCGTCCTTCATAGCAGAAGACCTGCTTTACTGCTCTGTACTGACTCTTGTATGCCAGGAGGGGTAGTGCAAGTTGTAATGCGTATGTGTCCACCGCCTGTGTACGTGTACAATTCAAATGGAGTATATTTTGAAAGCCTATGAGTACGTCGCATAAAAAAACGAAGTATACCAGAGGCTTAAGCGGCGCTTGCTGCAATGGCGCTACTTCTGCTAGAGAACACGACAGGCTACGGATCACATGCGTTCTACTGTCTTCACTGCCATTGGCAGTCACTGCACCAAGTCGCTCCAAATTTGCATCAAGTTAAACTTCTCAACTTTGTTGCGTCACTGGACACGCGCACACAGTCGCCAAAGGTCGTGTTGCTCACATTGCCGGAAGTCGCCAGCTCTCACTGAAAAAGAACTCTGGTTGCTTTGTCGCTGTATGTGTGAGCGTACCTTATAACAGAAGTTCAAATCCATTACTTTCTATTCTAATACAATTCTTCAGTTTCTAGTGTCTTCATGAAATCTTTTGATCTGAGAAGTTTATCGTGTCAACTAGGCGAATTAACAGCGTTATCTAGCGACATTTTGAGCATGCATTAGCTACTACCCCCTGAAAAGAGTCGCTAGAGTAGTTATTTTCAACTACATGCATATTTTCTCCAACTGCAAGTTACAGTGCGCGCGACCCAGCGACTCCTCGCCTCCGAGGACTATAACTGAAGTAAACATTCACTTAATTCAGACTGAATCCTCGTTGGAATGACTTCACACGTGTTAATTCCTTGCTTTGGGCCTATGCAACTTGGGTTCCTGTGAATACGATGTTAGCTGGCTAAACTTCAACTGAGGGAGGCCTACCTTCAAGCCACAACATTTCAGTCAGGCCCATATGCATTATCTGCTTTAAACCGATCATATTTACGCCTCATCTACACTTCGCGGGTGAGAAATAGTGATGCAGCTACAATATCTGGTGTCCACGTAAACAAGAATTAAGTTTCAATCACCTCTGAATCATGAACGTCGCATATATCTCAACAAGGCCGAAGAGGGGGACGTGCGGCGCGTGCACGTCGACCAGTGAGTGTCGAATGGCGGGTGAATCAGAAGCGAGGCTGAACAGCAAACCACGCGGTCGAGTCAGCTTGCTCGGTCCTTCAATAAAAGCACGCACATGCCCATATCGAAGTGTGCCTCTTCTTAAAAAAATATACACAACCCTTGCATCCGATAATATCATCCGCTGTGCTTTCGAATATCAAAATATTATGCTGTACGTCTCACCATCGGACTTTGCGTGCATGTTACGACGCGTTACGTCACGACACCAATAGACCAGGCGCGTTCACGCACGCTCTCGTGCGCAGCCTCAGCGCACCGACGCATGGCTGGAGAACAGGACTGCGCATGCGTTTACTTAACACTTCTTCCACCGTTTATTGTCTGGATAAAATGTGTTTTTGGTAGTTTTTATTCGTTTCGGACGACGAATTGTAGCTTCGGAAGCCGGTAAGCAGACCCGTTGAATCCCGTGTAAGAGTCAGGTTGACAATCACGTGGAAACGGGGTGTGTTGTTGCCAGTGAGGAGCTCAGCTACTGAGGAAACCGGAAGAGCTGCGACAAGGAGCACCAGGAGAACGAAACGGCCCTCGGTCCTATCTCTTATTTATTTCCCCGACCACTTTACTTCAGTTAAAGTCCTGATAATATCAACTAGAATTTGATCAATGGTGCTGCGAATATATCGATAATACTTTTTCCTCAAATATTGTATTTTTTGTTGACAGAACAACACTTTATGGAGGAAGAAAATAGCTGGAATACACTTCAGATATGAATGGAAGTGATTGTAGAAGAAAGATTACGAGACTAGATTAAGTGCCTCTGTAAATAAACTATGGTTAAAGATTCACCCTGCGGTATGTTTAGTTTTGTGCCACATTGATGTTTTCTGTCGTATTCTGTTTTTTCAGTAGCCCGAGGTCGCATTTGCAAAAAGGGTGCAAGTGGAAAATAACTTCGTAGCTGGAAAAGGTGGTCTGCAGGTTAGCAGCCTGATCAGCTCGAGCTGTGGTTTGTTAACTTGTTTAAACAAGCTGGATTTTTCAGGAATTGCTGTTCCACTGGGAAACGTTAAATGGGAACCGTTGGGTTTTAGACGCCGTAATATTCAACCGAATGTGAGAAGGAAAAATAACATTCACAAGTCACGGAGGCTACTTCAAAATTCATGTTTATTTTTTCAAAATTCAGAGCTGTGTTGAACAGAAACACGGTCCACTTCAGCTGAGTATAGCGCAATATCAGCTCCATTGTAACAGTTTTAACTTTCCAGTTAAATACTTTTAAACAAAAAGAACCTGAAAGTTCAATATAGTTCAAGTGTCGGCTAAAAGCTGGGTGAAGTGTTCAGACTGTATATACACCACAGCCCATTGCTTATTGAATGCTGTCTGATATTTGTTGCCTGTACATCACTTACATTTTTACATGTCCTAAGCTTGATCTGTATACAACCATAATCAAAATAAGTCTGATCATTTTCTGTTCACTCATTAAAATAAAAAATATACCACCAACTTAGACAGCATGATGCTACTTACTTATTGCGTTAAGTCCTGCCTAACATGGTCACATCTATTTCATTATTTAACAAGGAATGTTAAATACTTTAAAAGAAGTTTAAAACATGCAAAGAGAAACTCAAAATTTTAGTTCTTATACACTAATGAAGTAAAGGAAAATGCTAAATGTACAATTTCAAGTTATTCTGAGCTAATAAAGCATACATTTTAACAAACACATTTAACATTAAAATAACCTAAAACTATAACGGACATCTCAGCACTTCACATCCCTTAATACCGAATGCTGTAATGTGAACATTCATAAGACACTTATAACATGCACCATTTGTGCAATCTACCAAATCATCAATCCTGTGTAGATGTACAAACTCTGCAATACTGGCACTGTAAATGGATAAAAACTATTATATTTCATGACAAAGTAAAAGCAAGAGATTTCCGACAGAGGAATATCATCAGCCTTAATGAGAAACATTACAATACAGTAAATCAGTGCCCATGGTACAAAGTTATTAAACCCACTTTTACAGTTATAAAATTTTAGTTTTAGCACTGTTCAATGTGAAAACTCAATTTTGCTTGTAAACATTTATTAATATCTACTACCTTTGAAAACTATGCCTATTCATGGTACTTGATTAGCTGATTGTATATGTCTATGTTGGCCCACAAAATAGTGTGTTATGTTCTTTATATCATACACCTCACATACTTCTCCAGTCTATCAGGACTTGCTGATACGTCATCCTTTAACTGCTCTTCACAATGCCATCTTTTTGTGTACAGTAGTCTGTCATTAATTCAGTCTGGAAAAGTTGGACATAAAGAAAATAAAAAAATTTGTAAAAATTTTTAAAAAAATCACACATTTATGATAATGTCCTCTTCATCATCTTTGATATCCTCAGAGGGCCCATCCTCAGACTGTCTATTCTCCCTCTCTGTCGACCCACATGGGCCAATAATGTAGCGACAGTCACCGCCGATAGCCAGCGCAGCCCCAGAGGACACCACAAGCCAGTCTTTTTCATCGTCCCCCATATCTGCACATTGCCAAGGCACACCCCACTGTGACTCGTAAGTGCTCAGCACATCGGCAGTAGCCCCAAGCCCAGAATCCGGCTCCCCATCACCATCTTCCAGGTTCACATAAAGCAGTGGCTCTTTTGTGGCTGCTGGAGAAAGTTTAGTCCAGAGACCCTCTAACTGAGCTGTCAGTTGTTGGAAACTGGGACGGCACTTAGGGACAGGAGACCAGCAGCTGTGCATGATCTCGTAGCTGAATGGAAAAAGGGAAAGAAACAAACCTCTGAGGATTTTTAAAAAAAATTATTATTATTTTTTTTTTAGTAATTTAGGAAATTTAGCCATAAACTTTTGATCCTTGGTGAGGTCAAAGTACATGCATTTCAACTTTATATACACTTTTAATTCATTGATTTTGTAGTAAAATGTCTCACATATATTCTGTGCCATGTAAATAACGTTTATAACACTAACTCATTTTGCAAAATGGATTCAGAGATTACAGCCTTTTTACTCCAAGGTCTTGATGTTTCATATCGATGTTTTTATCTAAATATTTTTCTCCCTTCTTCCTTGTTGATAAAACACAAGTTGCAATGGTAGTTCCAGGTATATGTGAAATTTACACCTACCGTGTTTGCATATCCTACATTATTTTATGCTCAAATAATATTTTACTATTTATTAACTGCAACGACATACTTCAGTCACGATTTGAGTCGATTCATGAACTAGCTTCACAATTTGATTCTCATGATATTTTAAAGTTTTTAAATGAAGAAAAAGGATGTCTGAAAATACTCCTTTTTTCATAAACAATGCAAAACAATGTGCATTTTTGTCTGTATATGTATAAAAATGCTACAAACAGAAGTTTAATGTTGTAAACAAAATATAGTACTAGGTCACCATGACTTAAAAATAAATAAATACATTTGTAAATTTATAAATTTGACTGAATAAACAAAATGTTTATCCTGGGGAAAACAATCAATTGAAACATAATGAACTCTGTAGCAGTGCCTGAAGCATCATTTAAACTGAAAATAGAGCTCCAAAGTCGGCTAAAATGCCATAATTTTACTGCCTGTTTCTTGGGCACTGTAGACTGCTGTGGTGAGGGGCTAGTGTCATTTGAAAGCTACTGAAGTGCTCTTACTGAAGTGCTCTTTTTAGTTATTAAATGTGGTTGTGTAACCATATAACCATTGTGATCTGGAGCTATGGGACACTTCACAAGAGCAGATGGTTCCTGGTAAAGGCGCGGGCTATCCCTGAAAGAAGGCAAATATGTGACCAGAATGCTCTCTGTACTGTATATTTTAACTCTATGGGTTGTGCAGATTAGGACCTCTGGTGTTCAAACAGTGCAATTGCATTAGACTCATCATTAACTGAATGCTTATTTCCAGAATGTGAATCACACATTTTCACAATGCACATCAGATTTTTGCATCGCAATGCATAATTTCACAATGTATCATTACACCTACTATTTATTAATATTTCACGCTGCATCCAACATTTCAGCGTGATGGTAAAATGAAGCCGAATAAACACAGAATCATCTGCTTGGATCGTTAGTAGACAGAAAAGCCATACGGTCACATTTGATCATGTAATTCCTGGCATAGAAAATTAATAATACAAATTAGTATGGATTCAAACTCACATGTCATCGGGACAGTCGGATGGCTGTTTCAGCCTTTCACCCTTGATGAGGTACTCATAGACTTCTGAGTTCTCTACTCCAGGATAAGGAGTCTGCCCTCGAGCCATAATCTCCCACATGGTCACCCCAAAAGCCCACTGAGGAAAACAAACAATATAGTCTCTAACAATATTCTCTAACAGACTCTAAATTACCCCTAGATGTGAATGAGCTTGAGAATTTGACTGGTTCACTGAGGGTCCTGTATCTCATGCAGTGTTCCTGTTATAGGATCTGGACACATTACAACTCTGACCAGGATTTTAAAAATAAATAAATAAATAAATAAATAAGATTAATAAACAATTGATTTAATTAGTTTAAGCAAAACTTGTGGCTGTAACGGAAAATTTTACACAATTGTACATGATATTTTGTGGTTTTATATTCTCATGTACAGTCTGACAGGTTTATTATTGTTAACACACACATATTTAAAAAGTGGTGAAGTAGACTTAATTACATTAATATCTTGGTTTGTGATCACTTTACAATATGGTGGACACATTAATCAAGGTAGCAATGAACAGCGACCAAAACATCATTCACAGTTTTCATTTGTCTATGGTTATTGTTAAAGTATGCCTATTAAAAGGCACTTCATAAATACACACACATTCTTATATATATATATATATATATATATATATATATATATATATATATATATATATATATATATATATATATATATATATATATATATATATATATATATATAACCACCAGACATATAATTACCACATCACTTTGCGTTGTATAAACGTTGTCGGCCAAACTTTCCAGTGCAATCCACTTCACTGGTAACTTTGAGACAGACCCTTGTCTGTAATAATCACCACTGTAGATCTTCTTGGAAAGCCCAAAGTCTGCTACGCATACAGTCATGTTCTCATTCAACCTAAAACAGACGAATGGAACAAATAAAATGAGATTTACTTTGGTAGGCCATCATTTGAAACACGACATTTAATGTGAAACTGTTTGCTGCATACAGAAGCTAGTTATGGAAGCTTCATCTAACCGATTAAAAGTGTCACTGAACTGACTCACATGCAGTTGCGAGCAGCTAAATCCCTGTGGATGATGTTTTTGCTGCCAAGATATTCCATTCCCCGAGCAACATCCAGCATAAACTGAACAAGAGTTTTTAGGGACAGGGTCTGTAGGAAAGACAAAAAGGAGATGAAGCGTTTTAATTATTTCTCCTCAAAAAAACAAACAAAAAAAAAAAAAAACCACCACCATTGCAAATCCATGTCCATGAAATTCAGAGAGCAATTATTTAACTATTAATGCAGAGGATTTTATCAACAGACATAGGCTGAATAAATTATTTAATACAAGTCTTTTGGTTCATGATAGCTTATATAATATGTAACAACAATAAATATATGTAAATCTATACTTATGTATTTTCATGTATTTTTACATAATTCTCATTTACAGTCTTATTGCTGTTATTAAAATGGACACCAGGAGTTTTGACACTCACAAAGGGTTCGTCCCCCAGACGGGACATAAGGAGGAACGTATGCAGGTCACCATGTTTCATAAAGGGAAGGATCACCATAGGAATAGGTAACCGCTGCTGGGGTCGTCTATGCAGGCTCACACCTGTCAGAAAGAGACACATATCCTGTGATTTCCATCTAGTCAATGGAGTAGTCAATTAAAAGTTCTACATTTTAATGGTTACATTTCATCCTCAAATGAAAACGACCTGCCCACTTATACACTATATGTATAAGTTAGTGAACACCTGCCCATCACTGCAATGTGTGCTTTTTGAACATCCCATTTCATATTTAGTCCCACTTTGCAGTTATAATAACGTCCACTCTTCTGGGACAGCTTTCTACTAGATTTTGGAGCATGGCTGTGGGGATTTGTTCATTCAGACACAAGAGCATTAGTGAGGTCATGCGCTGATTTTGGGTGAGGAGGACTTGTGCACAGAGCATTCCAGTTCATCCCAAAAGTCTTCAGTGGGGTTGAGGTCAGGCCAACCAAGTTCGTCCATACCAACCTTGGCAAACCGTGTCCTCATGGACCTCATTTTGTGCACAGGGGCATAGACATGCTGGATCATTATTTAGAATAGGCCCCTTAGTTCCAGTGAAGGGAAAGACATCCTATATAATTGTGTGGGAAGGTCCACATATGGGTGTGTCGACATACTTTTGACCATATAGTATATGTAATGGTTCAATCCAATAGACCATATCTCTATAAAATGGGTTACATTGTTACTTACATTACAATTTTAATTTTCAGTAATCAAGAAGTTCATTTACCAACCTATGAGCTGGATGACATTGGGATGATGGAAATCCTTCATGTTGGCAGCCTCTTTAAGGCACTGCTCGATATCACTTGAAGTGCTGATATCAGCTTTTAACCAAAACAAAAACTTAGTGAATAAGTACAATAAACAGTGGCTTAAACAATAACTAGGTTTGCTGTTGTCATTGTGCAAGAAATATTTATTTACTTTTCAGTACTTTCACTGCCACCTTCTGTACGGAGTTGTCCTCCATCTTGAGAAAGGCCTCTCGCACTGAACCAAACTCCCCTGCACATGAAAACAGATTTTCTACTAAATTAATCTGATTGACCCTTAAATAGTACACATAATTTGTATATTTTTTAGGTTAATTATTTGTAATTGAGCTCCACATTGTTTTCACACAGTTTATGTTTTGGCTGGTATGTGAAGGGTAAAGAATGTTTTGAATACACTTAAATTTCCAGCCAAACCACTATAATTTTTGCTGCCAACCTGTTAAACTAACAAGGCTCCTTTGTATAAAAATATTCTCCTGTGTACTGAAATGGATGTGCAGGTAATGCTTACCTTTTCCTAGCATGTGCCCTAAAGTGAGAAGCCTTTCTGGGATGAGAACATCCCGCAGCTTGGTCTTCAAGTCATCATTGATGCCCACACTGTCCACTAGAGGGGGCACAACATTTCAAATGAACACATGCACTGAAGCATATAGTCCAGCACTAATGGTGTTTGTTTATAGTGGTTATGTCCATGTCATTTACACATACACGTGTGTTCTGGGAGCTCCAAGCCCTGTCTGTTAAAGGATCTTACTGCAGTGAAGGACACCACAGATTCCATCCCTGATGGCTTGAATGCAGATCTGCTAAAGAAAATATCGTTCTTGCTAATATACAGAACTGCTCTCAGAATAATAAAAGCACTTTGAGCCCAATGTCTGCCAGTCATAGCCAATGGCTGCATTTGCTTACAATTAGTCTGTTTCTAGTTGTTCCAGCTTACCCAAATTGAGATTCTTTGCTTCTGCGGTGCACCAGGACTATTAGCAGAAGTCCCAGAACGGTGACCACCAGTAATCCAAAGAGCAGACCCACCCACATGTGCCCTCTTGAAGACTGAGCCTGCACAGCTGAAATAACATTCCAGAGCAAAACAAGTTCCTCTATTAAGTATTAGACTTTAGGTTATGCTAAAAATTGTGATTTTACATGGTAAACTTTTCTTGAAGTACTGATTCATGTTATATCAACTGGTGTTTTTGTGCAAATAATCACATTACTTTCTAATAAAATGTGAACTTTCGTATTACTTCCATAGGAAAATGATTAGGGTAAAGTTCAATATGAGCTAAGGTAGTGATTGCAATGTTTTGGACCCATCACATCCATTGTTTGAGAAAAGAGTGGTACCTGGAACATTTAGCCAAAGTTGTTAGCGTAGATGTTTAAGTTATTCCTCACTAAGAACATTAGTGAGGAACAAAATCTTTAGGGTGTTAAGGTATGTACTGATAGGTTTGGCTACTGTTAAATTAGATACTGAAATCATATCTGTGCCAACCTGTAAGAAATGCAAGCTTGTTAACTAGCAGTGAGCTAGCCTACTACCTAAAAGGGATATCAGAAGGACAGTATGTGCAAATTGTTTATTTGTGTACTCTATATTGATAGCTCATGGCATTTCTAATTAAGGATACAGGTACATAAATGTTTCTTAGCTATTCAGTTGTTTATGGTGCGTTAAGACCATATTAACCAATTTACTATTCTACATATTATTATAATTATTTTAAATGATTAAAATATAATTCATGGGTAGTTTCATACATCCTTTAAAACATTCAATATTGCAATAACAGTCATGAATGCACAAAAACACAGTACTGACCAAAAAAAAAAAAAAAAAAAAAACATGTTAAGATGTACAAGGCTTTCAGGGTTTGATATTCTGCAAACTGAGCTCAATCCAAAATGGCACCATAGCAGATTTCCTAATTCTTTATCGGGCTTACCTGAAGCTGGCATAATGAGCACTGGCAGGCTCAAGGGCCCACATCCTACCACTGAACAAGCAGCCACTTGAAAAGTGGCATTGAAGAAACGGGCTCCTCCAGAGACATGGGCAAAGTTTTCCTTAAACAGTAATGGCTCCTGAAAATTAAGAAGGCGAAGTTTAGTTATTAAACAATGTTTCAAATTCATGAAGATAAAGCACATATCAGTCAAGGTTTTCTGAAACAATACCATCACTGGTGAAAGCCAAGTCTGTCATTATATGCCACACATCATTGACACAGGACGACAAATTTGTTTCATAATCATTTATGTCCTTCCACTGAGTCACTACTTCACTAAAAACAATGAAAATTGTTCGTAGAATTTAAACAAGATACAAACATAAAAAATAATCACATTATACCACACCGCTGTTGAATTCGCAAATCTGATTGGCCAGGTGGTGTTGATTAATTTCCTATAACAGTAGCTCTGACAATAGTGAAGACCTCAAATGGCAGGTTTATATTAGTGCGCTCATGCTAATACATTAGCGATTTTATAAAACAATTACTTCATAGGAACTTGTATGGTGGAACCACCACAAAATCTAAGACTATATTATTTAATAAGAAAATCATCCAATCATTATATGGTGAAGCTTTCTGTAAGGAGATGTTTATTTGACATTTAGGGAAGGACTCTCAGGTGTCATGACTTTGTAACCATCAGGAATTTTCCACCATGGGAAAGTCTCCTGAAATTAAGGTTTACACTGTCCGGTTTCTCAGTAAAATAACTATCTGCATTTTTTGTCTTAACTTCAAGAAAGAGAACAGAAAAGAGGCCGGTGAGGGAATAAAGCCGAAAGTATGCTTCACTTTTTACGTGTACGCTAGGACCAGCATACAGTACGTGTGTTGCAAATATCGTCATCAGCAGAGTATTCGCATTGTGCAATTTTTCCACGCGTACTTTGTACGCACAGGTCGCACGTTTAATTCTTTTGCACTATTTAGTTGTTCCACAAGGTGGCAACAGTGACCCAGGGCCGTTGATTCTCAAGGTAGTCAAAGAAAAAAACTGAAAAAACGGAAGAGACGGCACGAGTGAATTCTCAATCCCTAGCTCTTTTCTGGTTGAGTGGACGCACAAACCATCTTCTCTTTTGCTTTTAAAAAAAATCTTCTTCCTCTAGCAGCATATGTCTTTCTCCTCCATTGTTCTTCGTGTTGTTGTTATTCTTCTTCTTTGTCATCCTTCACACCAGAAAACCTGCTTTACTGCTCTGTACTGACTCTTACTGTACTCTGTACTGGTGGTGTAAGTTGTCGTAATGCACACGCGTCGACCGTCTGCGTACATGTCAAATGGAGTACACTTTGCGCATACGCTAGCGTACGGGTTAAAAAAAAAACAACACCAAGTATACCGGAGGCTTCAGACTAATGATGAGGAAGATAAGAGAGAAGCCAGCAGTCACTCGGAAAGAGTTGCAGGATGACAAAAGCAGCAGGAACAGCAGTTTGACAGAACAATAAGTGGTGAACAGCACTGCACACCTCGAGTCCTACACTCAACGTAAAGAAGCATAGCCTCTTCGGTTTTTTACGTTATGGTATGAGGGGAATAAACACTTCAGGACACACTGTTAAAGGAAAAAAACAACTCTGGAGTGGTAACATTAACTCGTCAGGCTGTATCACACCACCCTGTCACTGATTATTGTACAACACTGCCTGTTGTGTTTTATTCCTTACTTAATAAACACCAAACAAATAATTCTGTTTCAGTCTCAACAAGTCCACTTTAATATCAGGTTAAAAAGTTCACTTTACTATCATGACAAGCATTTTCATATCTATGAATACAGGCACAACAAATGATAGTCATTGTTTCTGACTGATGGAAAATTAAAGCAACATTTCCTTTATGCCACTTCTAAGTATTTAGCAGGTCTACAAAATACACATTACCTCATTCCATGTCATACATAGGTTACATCCTGTGTACTTTAAGGTGTTGCCTTGACTGATGCTTAATAAATGTACCTGATTCTCTCCACCCACGTTCCATTGCACCTTATAGGCCAGCAATCGTCCATTCAGCTCTTCTTCTTCGAGCGCTGCCCAGGTCAGGGTGAGCTGTTGCTCCGTCAAGTGAAAGGTTAGATTCTTGGGTGCTGCTGAGGGAACTGTATCGGAGAGGCAGAAATAGACCATAGTGACCATAGATAATCCTCTAAATACATCAAGATAAAGACATCCTGAACATTTGATTCGCAACATTTTAAATAATCAAAGAGGGTAATATCAGTCATGAGCAGTGGGTGGCAGTAGTGCAAACCCTGCATAAGCCCAACATTGAGATGGATTTGGGACACACACACACAATAGCTCATTGTACCAGCAAGGCTGGAATCCACTGGACTGAGGCCAGTCTTGCCAGTTTACAAACGTAAATAAGATCAACAGTAGAAACCCCTACTGCTCCTCCAACCAGCCAGGCCAATTCCTCTCTCCACCCCCGACCCCCAGCAGCTGCCTGGGGCCGTGAGCCCAACGCTGGGAAGAAAAACCAGAGTTTCTAGAATTCAACTGAAGGCTGTTTATTGTTACTCTCAAACAGCTCACTATATAGGGCTAGTTAGTTACAGGCTAATGAATTATCCAGAAATGGATCTAAGCTTCTCTGATTTGCTAAAATGAAGTAGTTGGCTTGGTTTGTCCTCTCTGGGATTAGAATAAGCTAAAATAAAACAACTGTATTGTGTCATTAATGGAAAGAGACACATTGTAGGAGGTTTAAGACTGATTTGAGGTGTAAATTCCTAAGGACTGACCTTTCCACCTTCCTCTCTGCTGCTCAAACAGCTGTGCTACAGTACTTTGCACATGATCAGAAACAATTCAGTGTGCACTGATGATATATCATTTCTTATCAGGAGTTATGTATACCTGATTCTGGAGTCTGAAAGTCCATCCAAGGAGAAAAAGGAGAGGATCCAACCTCATTACCACAGCGGATTCTGAAGCTATAATTGGAGTGACTGCTGAGTCCACCAACCGTGTGCTGGAAGGGTGGCACTGTAACTTGCTGGTCAGGAAGTTTTACCTTTCTCCCAGAGCTCTTAGACATCTGCAGACATATTTGGGGCAGGGGGATGGAGAGTCCATTCATTCAGGAAAGACTTACAAAGGCTTACACACTTTGTCAAACCCAACAAATCTAAATTCTAAATTCTTTAACTTTTTTTTTTTAAAACAAGTGGTCTTGGTTATGCATCCTATTCTAATCTGTGAATTTCTGTTCTACAAGATTCATGCCCTAATCTTAGGAAGAACAGCTCTACCCCCAACACAAATTAACAACTGAAATCGGTAATTGCATACCAAAGGCCTGTTCTATCATAGAGTTTCCACACCTCTGATACCTGCTGAGGTTGGCTGCTAGCAACATTAGTTGAACTTCATTCAAGTAGCTTACAGATAACACTATAAATGGGGCAAACACAACAGCACAGAGAGATAGCAGGGGTTTTTTTTTTTAAACTGTTTATTGCACAACTGTCCTGAGAAAAGTCTTGAGTGATCAGATATGTATAGTACCTGAATGGTGCAGGTGGACAAGTTAGAATAGCCAGTGAACCCTGGGCTCCACATGAGGGTCACATTCTCAGACACCTGGTGAATCTGTATATTCGTAGGAGACTCAGGAGGTACTGAAGGGTAAAGAAGTTCAGATTTCCATTTTATACAAAATATTCATAGACTAATTTGTTACAATAGTACAAAGTGGAAATACCAGTATACACATCAGTATTAAACAAATAATAGCTTTAGGAACCAGGGATCTGAAGCATTGAAGAAAAAATCTAGATGTTGCATTTGCTGCTGTTACTAATTACAGTCATCCATCATTCTCTCTACCATATTAGCTGCAGCAAGTATTGTTCATTAGTCAGTGTAGTCGCTATGGGGAGATGATGGTCTTCCTGATTAAATCATTTATAACTTTATGCTCAACTGATTTTTACAAAATGTGCTTTGGTAGAGACTTCATATAGTTCTCCATATCACAGGTGATATAGCAAATATATCTTAAATAATTTGACAGAGTATAACTGCATGACTACAGCAAAGCAGTGGGAAGTTATAGTAATTGCCACAAAGCCTTTTTTCCTGCAGTAATGGGAATTCTGCTTTAAAGATGGATTTTATGTTCCTGTTTGGTTGTTTGAGAAGATTGATTGGATTATATTAATTAGTTTACCAACATTTTTTACAATGTTTCTTAATTTGTGCATATTTGATAGTGCCGTTACAGTAGACTGATATTGTTTCTTTTACATTTACACAGCCACTGTAGATTTGCTGTGTACCTCTTGTACTGCCTCATGTACCCTTGTTTGGAAAGTGTACAATTGCCTTTGGCTGTAGAGATGAATTTTAGCCCAAAGTGGCTACATTATATGTCCAAAAGTGTGTGGACACCTGGCCATCACACCCATATGTGCTTTTTGAACATCCCATTCCAAATTCAGTTCCTGCTGTTATAATAACTTCCATTCTTTTGGGAAGGCTTTCCACTAGATTTCGGAGCATGGCTGTGGGGATTTTCTCATTCAACCACAAGAACATTAGTGAGGTCAAGCACTGATATCGGGTGAGGAGGCCTAGGGCGCAGTCAGTTTTCTAATTCATCCCAAAAGTATTCAGTAGGGTTGAGGTCAGGGCTCTGTGCAGGACACTCGAGTCCTTCCACTGCAACCTTGGCAAACTATGTCTTCATGGACATCGCTTGGTGCACAGAGGCATTGTCATGCTGGAACAGGTTTGGGGCTCTTAGTCCCAGAGAAGCAAAATTATAATGCTACAGCATACAAAAGAGATCCAATACAATTGTGTGCGTCCAATTTTCTGGAAATAGTTTGGGGAAGACCCACATATGGGTGTGATGATCAGGTTTCCACAGTCTTTTGGCCATATAGTTTAAGGTTTCCTATACGTACAGCCTCTAAAAGCTACTCCACAGAAATTTATTACACAGAATGGTTATTAATAGGCACTGCAAAGAAAACTAAAACCAAAAAGTGTTTTCACAGCTTTACCAATAAAATGTCTTAAACTGAATTACAGGTCATACATTAAATGTCTCTATCTGCATTATACATGTGGTGATCCCTGGTGGGGATCTCACACATTCCCTGGCAAGGATGATCAACTTCAAAACCTTCTGCCATATTTGCTGTGTTTAATCACTTGGTAAGAAGTAATGTTGAAATCTTGATAAGCTGTAAGAATTACTTTGACCCATTAAGTAGCTGTTGGTTATGTTTTACAGTACAGTTTGTGCTAGATAAGGATAAAAGCACAGCTCACCTTTAATATACACAGTGCCAGTCCGAGACACAGAAACACCTTTAGCATTCTTGGCTTCACAGTAAAATTTGATGCTGTCATTCACACCTAGAGAAAATAGAGGATGAATAGTTAGTGTGTGTGTATGTTATTTGATCTCTGCTGTTCCTGTAACCTTGTCAAACAGCTACATTTGCAGTAGCACATTTAGCTAGAGGCCACTGGAAGGCAACATTGAAAGAGAACATTAAAATATGTACTAAACTAAACATGCTCTTAAAGCTACATTGGCAAAGCTATGATGCCACAGACACTGACTTACTCTACAGAAGTAAGAAAAACCAATATGGTAATGCACTTACTGGTGGGGTGATACTCCCCATCACCATCTTAAAATGGAAAGTTTGTCTGGGCACTATAGACTTCTGTAATGCATTTCACAGAAAGGAAGTATGAGCTGTTCCATAACAGAAAAGACAGGATGCTGGAATATGTTAACAGTCACTGACAGGCAAAGACAGGAGCTGCAAAAGGATGAAGGGAAGGAAAGAATGCAATGGCAGTAGGCCTGCTGTGATAGTCGGTGTTCCCGATGTTACATGGTGATCGGCCACATACCAATTACATCACTTGCCCACTGCAGTACCGCCCCCACTGTCGTTTTGCTTTTTTATAGTAATAATATAATTTAGTTCAGAACGGACACTGCAATTAAAAACTGAATGCGTCTGCTCCGTTCAGCATGAGTCAGAATCGCAGCACAGATCAAATTTCATTTATCACGTAACGAGAGAGAGGCGAGCTGACTGACAAGACGATGGCGGAAGATTTGGTTTCAAAAGTTCCATGTGTAATATAAGCGAGTTTGTCATTGTATTGTTATGTTGTTGTGTTTTTCATTAAGAATAATAATGAACCCACCATTCAAGCAATTGCTGCCCTCGAACTGCCACTAATTCGAAAGTGAAATGCGCTCAGCCACACAGGCATTCATAAGCAATTGAAAAGCAATGGGGAAAAAAGGGAAATTTCTGAATTTTCTGATGAGAAAGAAAATCTTCAGTAAAAACAATTACAAATAGCATTTATGTGCACACAGATTGCTTATTTCCCCACTACTGTTATTTAATTCAAAGGTTTAGGCTGCTGATGTTGGAGCCAGTGCACAGGAGCATAGGGTACAGTACACAGGACAAGAAGAATATGTGACAATGTAATAATGTGAGACAATACTATTCAAATGATGTGTTATGGGGAGCTGTGGATACTTCTATATCTAGAAGATAGATATACCTAATTTAACTAGCTAGGTAGCCAGGACTTAAGTTTACATTTTTTTTTGGTTGTCAGTTTTGGCATCAAAATACTAAAAAAAATAAAATTACCCTATCTTCGGATTCTTTTCTGAAAAAAGCTCCAGAGAGATGACATTAAAGGAAAAAATCAACATGAAGTGTGTGTCTTTTCTGATGATTAAATTCTACAGCAAGGTTACACTTCACTGATTACTTAGAAACAGGTAAAAATACCACTGGTCTGAACACAAATAACTTTGTGCTGATAACTTTGTACTTAAATGTATGAAACATAGGTGTATTCTAGCTAGAACTTAAGAAGGTTTGTAGTCAATTTTGCAGGTTTTTAAACATGACTGGTGTTAAATTCTGTAACCTCACAGCTGTTGATTGCTACAATTGAGCCTTTTGGTTGAGGTGCTATTGGCCTTCTACCACCATCTGAGACTAATCAACATCTAACGTTGAATCTCCCAACTTGCCTACTTCACACCAAAAATGCTTTGATCTGTACCCAATAACATATCATCACACCAGTCATCAGAAATAGATCTTAACACTCTGTTCTCTGTCTCTCTAACGAAGGCTTTGTATTGCAAATCTTTACTGCACTCTTTGCTGAGATTTCCTGAAGTTCCTGGGAGTCCCCTATGTGAGAAATCGTTGGTCTAACATTATATTAGAAACAGTTAATCAAATTTGGCACACTGATTTCTACACAACAACCTCCTCTAAAGGTGTGTTCTTCACACCAATCCTAACTTAACTGACTTGACATAAAGAAATCCCAATTTGTCAACAGCATGGTGTGCAAGTTCCAGTGAAAGATTGGATTAAAATTGAGTTAACTGTGATAATGTCATAAATTCAATGTCATAACTCTCATAATGTCATAAATTCAAAGGTGATATGATACCTGGTGTACTGAAGTTTTGTCTTTTTTGGCCATGATAACTGTCCCCTCAAATCAAGCTCCAGATAAAGGTATCTTAGAAAGCAGCATTTGATGCAATTATTCGATTTGGACATGACTAACTGTCTTCCTGCCTCCATATAATACCTGAGCAGGCAGTATTGTGAAGTTTCGAACACACCCTGTGACATTTAGCTTTAAAAAAAAACAAAAAAAAACAACAAACAAAAGTCATACTGGAAACCGAGCTGGGAGTGTATTTACAACAATAAATGGAGACAGCCCTTTTCTCTTCACAAGAACACTAAAACGTAGTACCATGGTTCTCAAATAAGAAGACAGACATCAAAAATCCTGCTCGTTTTTTTTTTTTTATATATATACATCCCGACCTTTGAATGTTACTTCACAATCCAAATAGACCTATTGAAACGTCACATGAAACGCATTAGTCATAATGTGTCAGCAATGCACTTACCTTTAAGAGTGCATGTTATATATTATATATTATGTAATATAATAAATATTTGCTTCACATTGTTTAAAAGTGAGTCACACATGACATACACTTTTCTCAGTATGACCAGGGACAGTCAGAGTTACCTTCTACCAAGAGCACAGACGGGGAGGGTCTGAAATCTCCTTCTTGTACTCCCCCCAGCCACCAGAGCACCAGCACTGGTTCAGGAGGCCCAACAGCTTTACACGTCAGGTTAAAGGGAGCACCAGGAAATGTGGCTATATCCTGGGGTTCCAATGTAAAGTGGGGTACACCTGAAGATTAATCAGAAAGGACATGAGATGTATTTATTTGTTTTTCTTATAATGCGATGTCAGCATCAATGTTTTTCATGGCAAGATCAATGTAGGTAAAACAGGATATTCTGTAAATACTTATTAGTTACTTACTTACAGTATTACAATGATAAAATTTTACAACATTCCAACAGTGTCAACAACAGCAGGTATATAAGGTTTATATAAGCACTTTAATATTTGATAAGAATTCTAGAATTTTTCCTGGTGAGACATTTTGTAAAACTTCTAAATATATCTTTTCTGAGTAGAATTATTGTCTTGTATTAAGAGTACGAGCGTATATCTGGACTATATAACAGTCATTCTTATTTTACAGGAATCACATGTTTGTGGTTCTTCCCTGTTGTGTGATTCGAGGTTTCAATAAAGCATCTTGTGTATACGGTCTGGTCGTGTGTGGATTCCATCGGAAATGAGGGAAGTGTCTTTCATTTATAACAGGGCTGAGTTCGTGTAGCTTGTTATGAATGCACTAGTGCCATTGCATTTGCCACTTTTTGTATGTATGAGCTTATTATTGGTTTGAGATCTAATGGTGGGATTTGACAATCTGTAATTCTCAGTTTGAGGGTTTCCTTAGCAGCAATGTCTGATTGTTCATTGCCAGACAGCCCAATATGGCCTGGTATCCAACAGAAAAGGTAGTTGAAATTTTGTCTCTGTAAAGAATCCACTTTGGGTAGAATGCTGGCAATTATGGGGTGTTTAGTCTTTAAAGATTCAAGTGCTTGTAGGGAGGATTTTGAGTCCGTGAAGACTTTAAAAACGCCGTTTTTGTGTACGCCCTATCTGCCCTAGGGCTAGGACCAAAGCACGGGCCTCGGCTGTGAAAACTGAGCATTGTCCGGGAATACAAATACTGAGGTGCTGTTAACCGAACACTACTGCTGCAGACACATGATTGTCCCTCCTAGATCCATCTGTATATACGTATTTATGGAGTGAGAAACAGCATCTTATGTCTAAGAATGATCGTTTCTACACATTTGGTAGAAACGATCTGTCTTCTTATGTTGGGTCAGATCCATTATGGTGTTTGGTTTCTTTATATTCCAGGGTGGTACAGAGCATGAATGTGTCTGTACTAAGATGTCCAAGTTAATATCTCTGTTCTCTAGACAAAATGCTTAACATTGTCATAGAGATTAAGAGTGTAAGTGAGGAAAAAAAAAAAAAAATCAGTGCCACATTATTAGACACAGTAACAAGTTTAAATAAATAAATAAATAAATAAATAAATAAATAAATAAATACAGCATATTTTCGATATAGACCTTTTACAAGTCACTTGTCTAATATCCCGTAAAGAAACTGTAAAATGGAAAGAAAAAATACAAATGCTCTTTTTGCGTATTTTTTGTCTGATAACTTGTAGAGTACTCTAATGATCAATTGATGAATTCCTACACAAAATGTGTGAAGGTTGTTAGGACTGTTAATAGAGTAGAGATCTTCCTGCTATAGCTCTCAGTATCATTTAACAACAATAAGTGTGTGAGCATGTACAGCTGAAGAGTGAACACACCCAAGTTATTGATTTACCTTCCACTGTGATCCAGGCTGGCTCAGAGGAGATGACGCTGCCATGATGTTCAACCTCACACCAGTATTTCCCAGCATTCTGCTGCTGGACTGATTTCATACTGAAAATATATTGTAACAGCACATGCTTATGTGACTGATCAAATCCACAGAAAAATAACAGTACAATGAAAACGTGTCCATTGTAGCTTGACAGACTGACGGATATATTCATAATACTGTACATCAAGTGAGGGGTAAATACTGTATGTCACATCATTCACACCTGAAGCCACAATTACAGATCCCTGAGTACCATTAATGTAAGAAAATTTTAAACAAAGTCAACTGATATTGTGAAAACCAGTTGTCTCATACCCATATAGGTCCTTATACTGGATTAAACATTAGTGCTTTCTTCATAGTTTTTTTTATTCATAACCTGGCCTAGGCTGGATCTGAAAGACCAGCCACGAGCTCGAAAACGTCAACCCTCATGCCAAGGATTAGCAGCAATGACAGCATCTGATACACATTCCCGACAGCCTGTGCATTACTCATGGCCAGCTCAACACATGGCTGTCAACTCTGCCAAGAGGATGACCACATCAGCTTACTTATCAAAAGCGATGCCATGGATTCCACCTGATGGTCCAGGATAAATACTGTGCGTTTTGCTTAGTTTTAGGTACTTCAGGTACTTCAGTTGAAATGTTCCTATGGAAAAAAATCTCATGCTCAGAGTTTCTTATTTGCACCCTCAATAGGGCAAAAAAGCTATATAAGCTGATTAAGCAGCAGCACCTCCTCTCCACTCCCACAGTACAGTTTTTCTCAGCATTCTTCTGGTCTGGTGTTCCTGTTGCATCTTGTTGCAGTTTGACAAAAGCAAAAGGGATTAAGAAGAACACCAGACCAAAAATCACAACAACAAAAAATCAGAGCCAGCTGAACAAAGCTGTTATCCACTTGTTTGGGGTGTCAGAAAAACCCAGAATAATTGTCACATACCATTTTATTTCAGACGCAGCAAGACTTCTAGACAAGACCAGACAAGACGAAAATACAAGTGCAGTGATAATATATGCAATCTAGTGAGAATGGACACAGTTATACACGTGCATCTCAAAAAATTTGAATATTGTGGAAAAGTTCATTTTTTCCTGTAAGTTAATTCAAAAAGTGGCACTTTCTAGATGCATTACACATAAAGTGAAATATTTCAAGGGGGTTTTTTTTTGTCTTACTCTTGATGATTACGGCTTACAGAGATTAAAACAAAAAAGGCTTGAAATATTTCACTTTATGTGTAATGAATCTAGAATATATGAAAGTTCCACTTTTTGAATTAAATTATTGAAAAAATGAACTTTTCCACGATATTCTAATTTTTTGAGACGCACGTATATACTGGTGTTGGCAGACGATTGTGAGCCAATCCTGGCCAGGTGTCAAGAGAGCAAAATTGGCCGTGCTCTCTAGGTGAGAGGGATGGCATACTCTCCCCTGCCAATCCTCAATCAGTGGCACTAGCCAATCACAGTCATTTGCAAGTCCTTGTATGTGAAAGAAATTAGATAGTGCTTCCCTCAAAGTTTGTTACACTGCCCTATGATGTAGCATGATCAGCAGTTCAATAGGCTGCAGTTGGCTAGCTTCATATAATAATGGAGAACTGACTGGTGGAAATTAGCAGGTAACCAAATTGAAAACAAATATGTGAGGAATCTTTTTTTTTAAATTACATATGGGTAATCAAAATGATGAATTCACCTTGAGACGACATAAGAAAAACAATACCCTATTTTTAAAAAAACAAACAAACAAACAAAAAACACCATGATGATGTATGTTGATTATATTAGACATAATAATATACAGCATAGAATCGCTCACTGATTAGTAAACCTTTTTGATAAAGGAAGAAAAAAAAAACGATTTCACTGCTTATATGCATGCAACCAGCAAGAATTATTCCCCTCTCTTTTTCTGTAGGGTATGTGCAATCTAGATAGAGACATCAGCTAATTTCAAAAAGGTCATCCATGTCAAACTGGAACAACCAGCTCTGAATAGAAGGATGGGCTGCAACAACCGATTGGATTAAAGCAATATTTTCACACCAAGGGAAGAATACAAAATTGTGTGACTTGAGCGATTGCATGCACTGATCATATACTCTCAGAACAATCAGTATGTGCTACAGTTCATGGTTATATCAGGTACAGAATAAACCGTTGAACAGCTGGACAAATCTTACATGATAATCAAGACATACACTACACTCAAAATATCATATTTGTGCTCTAAATAGCACCATCATGCCAAAGTATTCACCATTTTTTATTTCATAAGGGGTCTTGAAACCATTTTTTTATGGGAAACTGTCTGTCATAGGGTTCTGCACTGAAGTTTCAAGTGTTTCTCCAGAGGTTCACCCTCACACCGCTAGATGGAATCTTCTTTTTAGAGTTTATACCAATACATTAATCCTGAAAAGTTTCCAAAAAGCATAGTATAAACCAAAGATGAAAGAAAACATGTGTGTTCAAAATCAGAAAATATATGCACCTTAAACTATATCTTCATTCTATAATCAACAGTTTGTGGCTTCTTGAGCAGTCTGTCAATGTTAAGAAGATTAAGAATTGTTAAAATAATACTACTTCTGTGACATGCATTTAAAAGGTCAGTGACAGTTTCTCATCAAATGTTCAAAGTTTAGAGGTTATAACTCTAACCATCAACTTGGAACCTTTTGTGAAAGAAAAAACCCTTTATAGACTCTAGTCCCTTACCTGTAATATGTCTCCCAGTGATGTGTGTCTATAGTGATGTACATCTGGTCCATGCTGTACAGTTTTACTCCATCCTTCATCCACACAATCTCCGGCTCGTTTAAGCCCTCAAGAGCACAGCCTAGACGGACTGTGTTACCTTGAGTTACCGTGAGGTTGGCTGGGTTCTTGGTAAACTTTAACCCTGATAGACAGCACACAGGACAGATATGAACCTTACAGCATTTCTTTCTTATGAAATGTATACTCATTAAAGACAGCAACCTCTTTAATGAGTTCTCTAATTGATAATGAGTCTTTATTAATCACATATACATATGCAGTGAAATTCTTTTCTTCGCATACTCCAGCATGTCAGGAAGCTGGGGTCAGAGTGCAGGGTCAGCCATGATACAGCACCCCTGGAGCAGAGAAGGTTAAGGGCTTTTCTCAAGGGCCCAACAGTGGCAGCTTGGCAGTGCTGGGGCTTGAACCCCCGACCTTCCGATCAGTAACCCAGAGCCTTAACCGCCAAGCCACCACTAAAATGACATTTAATGTGCCGATTTTGTGAACCATCTTGGAACGACATATTTTACATTTCCCGCAACTTGAGTCAGCTTTTGTATCTGATTCTGTGCTGTTCATTGTGCCTGAGACACAGCACAGTCCTTTACAGAGTCCAAGTTCTGACTCAGACTAGCAGATGAAATGCAAGTTGCAGTAGGATGAAAGCTCTTTACTGTGGCAGGACAGCTGGCTTCAGCAGGCAAAACAGAACAATGAGTACACACTATTAGTAACTATTATGGGCCAACTATTAAATTACATACACAGTGTGCTTGATGGGACAACAAAAATGTGACGATATGGGTAAATAATTCAGGCTGATTCCTGTTTACTAAATAAAAGCAAGAGTTAACACTAATCACTACATCAAGTCACTACATCAAATAAAACACACTATTCTGTACTGCTAAATAACTTTATAATCAAGTTTATTACTACTTTAATCTTGTCTGTGGTTTTAAGTAGCCAGCACTTGTTTATAACCAAGAGGCTGTGTTTTCATAGACTTAGCTACATCTGTCTGAAAAACAAATCCACTTACCTTGAACTCTCTTAGCGAAGTGTAGAAGAACGAGTATCACCCACAGATAAATCTCCATTGTAGCATAATAAAAACACTTTAAACCAGTTTAAAGATAACTTCGGCCAGGCGAGCTCAGTGAATTCTCTCGCTGTGGGTGCAGGAGCCCATCAGCATCCACACAACACAGTGAGACGAGATCCAGCAAAAGCACAGAATAACTTCTGCTCACAATAATGTAAGGTTTTATTTGGTGTAAATAACGCGTTCCATGCTTAAGTTAAACTTAGCGCTACATTTCGATTCGTCAAACTGCTAACAAAGTTGTACACGAGACATCACGACAGCTCTGGAGACTACCAGTTGTTTTCGCTCCTCGGGGGGAAAATGCCTTTAGTGTGAAATGGCTCCTGACGCCCCCTAGCGTTACTTAAGAGCATCTCCAGCTGGAGCTCTGCAAAGCAAGATTCACGTCTCGACGTCTAGAAAGAACGAGTGCATTACAGACTAGAAGCACGCAGACCAAACAGAACATGGCTAATAGTCTGTAGTTTGCCTTGAGGGATATTTAAGTTTATTTGTCAAGGACACTGTACAATGCATTCATCTTAAATAAGAAAAATGTTTTCTACCAGCTACCGCATGTCCTTCATTCCAACAGCAGTCAGACTCTTTAATGCACAAACATCATGTAGCACTGCTAGCTGTCTTTCAACGTCAGCCAATACGTTCATAATATTCTGCACTATGTATATTTATTCATTTATTACTCGTTGTTGTCCACCCTCTACAGTGAACTGTGCAATATTCCTTTTACTTATCTGTATATGAACGGTGTTACTCATCTGTATATATTCTTATTCATCTGTACAAAAAATGAGGTGTTCATATTATACCTATTAGTATTATTATTGCTCTTATTCTTATTTTTCTATTCCTATATATTATATTTAGACATTTTTCTATTCTATTTCTATTTAATGTGTATTTTCTTATCTGTTGTGTGTAATTGAACTGCTGTAATGAGGGAATTTCCCAAGTGTGAGATCAATGAAGTTTATCTTATTTCAAAATATGTTTTGGTAGTAGCAGAGTTGGCTACCTTGCTTTAAAAAAACCCAAACAGCAACCATCAGATAAATTCTAATGGTTTCAACTACAGATACCATTACAAATCATTAGCTAACCATTAAAACCATTACCACTATTGGCCCTTAATGGTATCCATTAGACATAACATGCCACCAATAGAAGGCAACAAATTACCAGTAGAGACCCACAGGGACCTTTACAGTTTCAATTAAAACCAGTATAATTCCCATTATAACCATTAAAACTATTACAAATTCTATGAGGGTTTCTATTGGGGTTTTTTTCAGCAGGGTAGCTATTTCCTTCTGCAGTCTCTAGGCATAGGTTAATTGAGACAAACAATAATAAAACATGCATAGTTATGATTTTAACCTGAATTACAACCCCCACATCCCCACCTATCCCAAACCACCATCAATACTCTCATACACAGCAAGCCACCTACCATATCAATACACACACTACACATGTCATTTACAGAATACAACCCCAATTCCAAAAAAGTTGGGATGCTGTATATAAAATGTTAATAAAAACAGAATGCTATGATTTGTAAATCTCATAAATCCATATGTTATTCACAAGAGAATAGAACATAAAAAACATATAAAATGTTTAAACTGAGGAAATGTACCATTTTAAGAAAAAAAATAAGGTAATTTTTATAAGTGCAGACAATTTTGAATTTGATGGCTGCAACACGTCTCAAAAAAGTTGGGATAAGGGGCAACAAAAGGCTGGAAAAGTAAGTGTTACTAAAAAGAAACAGCTGGAGGGTAATTGGCAACAGGTCAGTAACATGATTGGGTATAAAAAGAGTATCTTATAGAGGCAGAGTCTTTCAGAAGTAAAGCTGGGCAGAGGTTCACATATCTGTGGAAAACTGCATCTACAATTTGGGGAACAATTTCAGAATAATGATCCTCAACGTAAAATTGTGAAGACTATGAATATCTCATCATCTACAGTACATCACTGCATTCTGTTTTTATTTACATTTTACACAGCATCCCAACTTTTTTGGAATTGGGATTGTGAGTAGTGGGAAACAAATGGTTATGAGAGAATATACATCATTACTATGTCCAGTAAGTTTATGAATACATGAATACTTACTGTCCTTTTACTTGTACAGTATTTACAATCAATAGTTCAGGTCAGAGAGGATACCTGTGATTACTTTACCTAGTAATTGAATGCAGACATGATTGATCATTTTATAATCATTTTTATTATGAAAAATAAAATGGAAAAAAGTATCATTTGTACAGGTTTTTAAATTAGTTGAGAGCTTATTCCATTGTATAATAGCTTTAAATAAGAATACAGATTGTGCAGATGTGGTATCTCACATAAGGATGCTACACTGCTAAAGCTGAATAAAGCTTATGTGTGAGGGTGCAGCACTGCTAAATATTGTAAACACCAAGAGGACATCTGAATACATAATTATTCTTTCAATCAATGCACGCATTCACACCTAGTGGTATGTTTTTGAGAGGAAACCTCACGGACATGGAGTGAATAAGCACACAAACTCCACACAGACAGCAAGCCGATCTCAGAATTGAACCCTGGAGCTGCAGCAGAAACACTAAACACCACACCACTGTACTGCCCCAATACATAAAAGTGTCAGTAATTTAAAAACCACAGGGAGGAATGGAAACTTTAGATGAAACCTTGCATTACTTACTGAAATAATACTTCCTGCCATTCTTCTTTTTTTAAAATCCAAATATGCAATCCAAGCTGATACCCTATAATAATAAGAAACCCACAAGAAGCAAAGACATTGCTGGAATGGATTTTATGGCAAAAATCAATAGAGACTTGATTTACAACAGAACTTTAAATCCAAAGCCAATGATCTCACTCTATTTCGTGTTGCACTTTCAAGTCCATTTAGGTATGATCAGTTTGCCTAACAACCCAGTATGTCTCATGAGTTTATTTCTGAGATGTTACAATGGCTTCCCTATGGATTTTGTTAATTTTTATTATCATTATTTATTTATTTATTTACAAATTATCCTGTCAGTGGCATGTCCAGGTTTTCAGGCAAGGATTGGTAAAACAACAAAAGGCTGCACTAAAAGGGTGGAACTATATAATTATTATGTATAGGACAAAGATTCATTTACAAACTATCTGACTTATTCCTTGGTGCCTAATATTTACATGAATGTATTGGCTTTATAGACACTTTATATGTCCTAATAGCCAAGGAAATTGGTCAGAACACCTACAACACTACTTTGAAAAGAACATGATATTGAAATTGTTCATTAATTCTGTATAAATTCTATAATAACATTTGCTCAGAGATGGATGTGCCTGTGTATGGTGTATATTTATTGGTGTGACTGTACTAAAATAGGTATACACTGTACTATCCGATACATAAACCTATCAAGGTTTATCTATCAGGTATAAACCTGATCAGAAATAAAATACACTGATTCTGGTGTAACTCCAAAATCACTATTTTTCTTGACTATTATCAAAGTCATGCTAAACTTTATTTTAAAAAAATCCACATTTTTACCACATTGGGTTTACAGCATTCTATTGTTGTTGTTATCCTTTATTCATTGATTCACTCGTTAGTTTATCTTCAGTAACTGCTTTATTCTGGTTAGGGTCACTGTGGATCCAGAGCCAGGAGACGCCAATCCATCACAGGGAACCATCCACACACACCCCTATGGGCATGTTTATGGACAATGGGAGGAAACTGGAGACCTTGAGGAAACCGACGCAGACACGGACACGGGAAACATACAAAACTCTCAAGCGCTCTTGCTTCATAAAATATAAGGGCCTCAATATCAGGTTCAATAAATAAATGTGGCCAGTAGGTTGGTGCATGTAAGTTTGGGGTTTAGTGTTAGTTTAGTTGTTAAGATTCTGAGGTAGTGATCACAGGTAACAAGAGTTACAGTATTGGGTAACTAAATGTGGATACAAAAAAAACTATTTACCTTTTTTAATCAACTTTTTTTTTAGTTATAAATTGTTCAGATTAAAAGCATTTTGTGGATACCAAGAGACGGTTCCAATAAATATGTTTGGTGGGCAGGGATAAGTATGGCCTTCAGAACAAGTTTAAGTGGTTAACTGTCTGCGTCTGGCCTCTGGTGGACAAAATGTAAAAGTTTTCATTTCGTTCTTCTTTCAGTGTTTCTCATGGGCTGTAAAATGGAGCGGGTCTATGTCGACTGCAGCTGTAGAAAATACAACTTCAGTAACTTTCTGTAAAGTACCTTAGATTAAGAAACTCAACATGGTGCTGTTTTATGTGGTAAGTCGTTGCCATGTTCATTTATAATAAACGTGACGGCTAGTGCTGTGTCCACTTTGTCATTCATTTAATGACCTGGAATAACTTGTTTTCAAGTAACTTGTAACAGCGAGCTCGTCTGGTTAGCTTGAACTCCTTAACATAGAAGAAAAAGTAAAAGGAGTAAAAATAAAACCGAAAGAAAGCACAATTGCTAGCTAATAAGTAAGCTAACTTGCTAAAACGGAGTTTGCATACAAGAAAATGGTTTTCTCGCTACAGTTAGAGGGAAGCCTAACTGCTGCGACTAACTTTTGCATTTTTATGGTGTGTGTGTGTGTGTGTGTGTGTGTGTGTGTGTGTGTGTGTGTGTGTTCGTGTTCGTGTTCCTGGAGTGAGGAGTTTGTTGTCTTGTATCAAGTTGCATTGCATTGCCAGTGTAAGCGGAGACGCCGCATAGAACAAGTCTGATGGTCAAATAACATTAGCGACGACTTCTCATGTATAACCTATGAATTGTCACAGCATGGCACACGATGTTAAAACAGCAATCCAGAGAGCGAAACATAAAATTTCGAGCTTGGAGAATGAGCTGTGTGCCAAAAGGTGAGTGTGTGAGCTGAGCGGTTGATTAATACTGGTGTGGTCACATTGATATCAGGCTGTACTGTAGTGTCCTCCTCTCTTCCTTTTGGTCATACACACATACCAATACCTCTGTGTATTAGGCTTATTTACTATATCTAGTTTAATTAATATGTCTTTGCAGATTAAATTTGTGAATTGGAGAAACCGGACAGCGCTGACCTCCTATTCTTAATCTTTAATATAATATAGGTAGAAGGGTTCAGTGTTGGAAAATGTAAGGTTGTACAGCCTATATGGGTTGAATTCAGCTGCAGTTGCATGCAAATGCTTGGACACCCCTAGCCAGATGACATATTTTGTTGATTTTGACTAATGTGATTTTTAAAAGTTTTAAAGCAATTTTACAATTATGAAGGAGCATGAACCTACCCCAGGCACTGGAGGGTTGCAGGAGTCAGTGGCGGTCCCAAGACTGGAGAATGGGGAGGGTAGTGTCAGGACGGGCATCCGGTGTTAAACTTGTGCTAGAATCACCCAGGACGGTGATCCGCTGTGGCGACCCCAAACAGGAGCAACCGAAAGGGGGAACAGTCAGGTCCATAAATATTTAGACATTGACAAAGTTATTGTTGTTTTAGAAGACTACCACAGTGTATAGAAGTTGAAATTAAATAATAAATATGACCTCAAAATGCAGACCTTCGTCTTTAATTTGAGGTTATTTACATTTAATTGAGGTAAATGGTGTAGCACTTTCTGGATTTGGAATCTGTTGGGGTTAACTTTCAATATGATGTCCGAAGAGCTGTCACTGCCAGGGAAGCAAGCCATCATTACAAAATCAAAACAAACCCATCGGGTGTGAATATTGGTGAGCACCAAAACACCAGAAGTGTGGTGTATGACAGAAGAAATTTTTTCACAACAGTTTGCCAGATCAAGAACAACCTCCAGGAGGTAGGCATATGTCTGTCAAAGTCAGCAATGAAGAGAAGGCTTCACCAGAATAAATACAGTAATTTATACATGAATTCCACTAGCTGTAAAACATTACTGTGCCTCAAAAACATTAAAAAAAATAAAAAACCTTTTCTGGTCATGGAACAACAGCAAATCTTACACTGTTCAAGTGATTTGGATGTAAATGTCCTAAAATTAAAACTGAAAGGCGGCACTTTGAGCTCACGTGCGCTTTTGGTTGTTTGTGTGCATGCATGAGCGTGTATGTGTGTGTATATAACACCTATATGAGAGATTAAAGGCTCAGGAAACCTTTGCAGGTGTTTTGAGTTAATTAGCTGATTAGAGATCTTCTCACATCGACATTTCTGTATTATAATTTATTTATTCTAGTATTTTGAGAGAGTGCATTTTTGATTTCCATGAGCTGTAAGTCGTAATCATCAAGATTAAAACAAAAAAGGCTTGAAATATTCCACTTTGTGTAATGAATCTAGAATATATGAACGTTACACTTTTTCAGTTAAATAGTTAAGTTTTTTATGGAAAAAAATCTTTCCCATGATATTCACTTTTTTTTTAGATGCACCTGTGTGTGTATATATATACACACATACATACACATGATCAAATGTTTGTGTGCCCAATTATGTCAAAAAAGCAAAAAATTATATATATAGCAAAGATAATTTTATAAAGTCAAAGCATGTCACTTTTCCTACCTCAAAGTTTTTGTGCTCAACTTCCTGTTTAATTCTGGGCTGCCCCCTTATATGATGTCGTGTGAATTAGGTCAAGTTGCTTTTTTCATTTAGTTCCATTGATCCCTTAAAGGTTCTCCGTAGAACCGTACAACAAAGTTGAGCCTTTCACACAGTTAGCTAGAAATGTATTAATCCAAAGAATCCTTGAGGAACCATTTTTCTAATAATAATTACTTGATTATTGTAAAGATCGGCTGATATCCAGACCTTTGATACTGGTATTGTATTGAAAAAGGAAAAAAAAAAAAATTAACATGCAACAGTTAATTGTCTATTTCCTTGGAAAGAGAGGACAAGGAATTAATATTTGTCATACTTCAGCTGAAGTGCATGGAAACATTGCTGAAGTATGTGTAATGCAGCTTGTTACAGGACACAATATAATAATAGATGCACTCTGATGCATTCTGAAAACGGTGTAAGATTCTAATGTCCTCTTTTCATCGATTCAGGGAGAATTGCTCAGAGGGTGAGGAGAAAAACCATCAGATGTCATGGAAGCTCAAACAAGAGCTGAAGGATTCACTTGTTGATATGTACAAAGGTATATTGGAATTATGTGAGCTGTCTGTTGTCTGTCCAAAAATGCTTATAATAGTTCAGCCTTTCTAGTTGAAGAATGCTGTTGCAAGCTACTGAATGAAGAACTTTTTGTAATGTAGGTTGTGCTCTGTCCTTCTCCACCACGTAGATTAATCTCATGGTTGTGAATACCAAGTCAATGCAAATTCAGAGAAAATTCAAGACTAAGTCCGAAACCACATAATGCACAACTAAGTAGTATGCCTAAGTTGTAATGACGCCAATTATGTACTGGCATACAGTTTGAGTGAACGGAGTGAAATTGTAGGACCTTGTTGTTAATGCACACTGTGGTTGCGTGTATGTACATGATCATGATCATGATCATGAGTGGAATAGACAGGTTGTGACTGACCAGTGCCATATCTCCTTGCAGTTCTCGCCTGGTTTCACATTGAAGCTAATCAGGGTTGACCTGGCAAGTACCTGGATGGGAGACTTTCTGGGGAAAAATAAGGAAGTGGTATTAGTGAGGCCACCAGTTGGCGCTCACCGTGGCGTCTGTGTGCCCCAGTATAGTGACCCTATCCTGTAAAAACAGCACCGTCTTTCGGATGAGACCATAAATCAAGGTCGTGACTCTCTGTGGTCATTAGAAAATCCCCCCATTGGCCCTTAATTATCATGGCTTCCTAATAATCCCCATCTCTGAATTGGCTATATCACCCTCTCTGGTCTGTGGTGGGCGTTCTGGCGCACTTTGCATCATCCAGGTGGATGCTACACTCTGTTGGTGGTTGAGGAGCAATATATATAAAAATAGTATTTAACGCTGTGAGAGCCTCATAAATGCAACGTTAGACTGAAAACTGTATTAAATCAAAATGAGCATGCGGACATTGATATGGCCACAAGAGGGCAGCCTTACCATTTCAAATAGTCATTACAATCCTGATTTTTCACTGACTCGTTATGGCATTCAGTTTTACTGTGTGAATAGTGAACCTAGTTGTAAAGGGGATACTTTAAATTAGTACACCCTTAATTCACAGCATACTCCTGTGCATAAGTTACATTTTGAGACAGTAATAATACCAGATAGTTATGACGGTGTTTGCTTATTGACGAGGAAGTGTGGGGAATAGTGTTCCCGGGGTAGATTCTGGATCCTCTGTGACTCTGACCAGTGTAAAGCTGTTACTAAAGATAAATGAATGACATAACTAACAACATGTAAATAATAAGAAAGTGTATTATTGAAGGATGTTGGATAGATGACTAAAATCTATCCAAAATTACTGAAATCAGCAGATTATTCTGGCTAAAAAAAAGTCACTCCTTATAAAAAAAAAAAACTACAACAGAGCTGTTGTATCTTACTGAATACTACGTGGGAGATGTAAGGTTGTTCATGCTTGTAGCAATCAGTTTCTGGCGCCATTGTAATTGAGATTAAAACTACACCTAGATAAAGAGATAGTGCTCAGGCGAGTGTCATGTATGCATTGGCACTCTTGAGTGTGTATTGTGAAGGCTGATGTTTCGAGTGTGACCTTCATGCTGTGCCCTCTGGTGTTGTTTATGTTTGCTTTTGATGTAATGCTTCGCTTGCCGTTTCACTGATAGGCTGTGACATCCTGGTGCAAAGCCACCTAAAGCATTGCATCCTAGAGATGGGTGGAGGCCAGTACCCGGAAACAGGATCTTACTTAACGCATATCCTGACACCTGAGGCTTCAGGATTCAGTTGTGCGTGCAAGTGGGAGCACCTGCAGGCAGGGCTGCTTGCCCATTTTTAGTGTGCTTGTTGGGGGTGGGGGAGTATTTAAGTGCACCACATCTGAACGGTTAATGTCTTAATTATAGCTTGCATGCATAAATGTGTCTGTAAGCATTGCACACACTTTTTTTTATGCATAAACAGAAATTTCATAACGAGCTACACTTTAGGGCAGGTTCATTGTTCAGTGTCTCTTAGCTATGGAAACATGAAACCATTCCAGCTGAGCCTTATCTCATCTGTTGTAAAATGTATTTCATATATACAGCAGGTATTAGTCTAATTAAAATACTGGTATTAACCTTGTCAATTAGGACTTTCAATGTAGGCAGCATCTGATGAACCTTTACTGTAGATCTCCGTTGTGGCTAGGCATTGTCAGTTTGTCCCTAATTCTTCCTAAAAATAAGAAATATTTTGCGGGTTGTATAAAATCCTTGACCATGGAATATTTCCCCATAGAAAAGAGTTTAAATCTATGGGTGGGTGCTATGTCCAAAAAATGACAAGCCATTTTCAAGATAGACAATGTCTATCACCATATTTAGTTTTGCTGAGCTTTTGATAACAAAGTGCAAACAAAAAGTTGTTTGGCTGTGTTATTTACTGCAAAAAAAAAAGAAGACATCTTAAGTTAAAAATTGGAATTTAGTCAGATTTATCTAGTATTTCCTTTTATAAGATTACACTTCAATCAAATGTAAGATTATTAAACCTATTTCTGGACATTTTCAACTGATTTCCAACTTTACATTTTCTTGTTCTATTGGCAGACAATTTTGCTTCTTTCTAGAAATAATTGCTTAAAATTAGCAAAATTATCTGCCAGTAGAACAAGAAAATGTAAAGTTTGAAATCCGTTGAAAATGTCCAGGAAAACTATTTTTGGAATCTTATTTGTTTTTTTGTTTTGTACTCTTGTAATAGGATATTCTAGATAAATTTGATTGTAATTCAAGATATTTTCATTTGCTAAGAGAGAATTGTTTTCCAGCGTTTGAAGCACAATTCAGAAATTGTTTTCTATAACCCAACATTTACATAAATGTAATCTAGCTAGAATAAGGAAGAAGATGGAAACAGTTGCTAAAAACAGATTTTAAACTCCTGTCAGTTACAGTGACAGTAGACACGATACTCATAAAAGTGTTTCATCAGGTAAATATGTAGTGGGCTGAGAAAACCTGTTGGATGCCACTGCAGCTGAATTCTGGCAAACCGCCAAAAAAAGATTACAAAAAAAAAAATCAGGTGTTGGTCAAAAGAAGTTTTTCTGCTTACAGCATACTTTGATACCTCATCTTTAAGAAACCGTAATATAAACATGATGTTTTTATTGCCTTTAAATTTGGAAAGCTATCTTCCTGCAAAGATGTTGTGTAAGGAGTCAGTCTGATTAAAGATGTCTAAAACCTTGCTAGCAAAGTGTGATTTCTTCACACAGTGAATGTCAGGCGTTTATCAAGTTGGATAGTTATGTGCATTAGTGAAATGAATATAATCCTAATCGATTCAGTTTGTAATCAGATACCAGCTGTAGGAATGTGATGCTCATATGCAGTTTTCTCCCTTTTTCACATTTCGGGGGAAACAGAGTTTAAAACTGTTGATAACTTTACTTCTGGGTGACATGTATGCAAAGGTGAAAGACACTTCAGTTCAGGTTTCAGAGCTATATAGAGTACAAACTGTGACGATTTCAACATGTGAAGGATTTTCAATATCATGTTGTCCTTCTACAGCAGAAACTAGCCTGTGCTTTGGCTCAGTTTATACATGAGCAAATCAGGATTATTACACATGATATTATACATCAATATTATATGTCTGTGTACACTACTGTGCAAAAGTCTTAGGCACTACTGTGCGACAGTCAAAGTCTCCAGAAGAACCGTGTCTGGTTCTGCAAGATTCTCAATAATACTTACAGCTCATTTCCTTATAAAACTGCACTAATTATTCTGGAGACTACTATTTTTGTTTAATTTTATTTAATTTTATTTTATTTATTTATTTATTTAGTCACACCAAATATTGAATTTGTTTCATTCACTACCATTTACTGCTCTTTACATGTGTCTTAGACTATTGCACAGAACTGTGTGTTCTCTGCTAGATTAGAAGTTTTGCCACACCCCAAAAATGTGAGTCAGATGTCTTTCTCTGACTTTTTCCCTGCTAGGTGCTACAGGTATATACAAAAAGAAAAAATACTTTGTATAATGAGGCTTATGCACAGGACAACACTGTGAGGAATATGGTCAATGAAAAGTAAAATGTTATTAAACTCACATGTATTCACTAAATTAGGTACATTGTGTTGCTTAATATGGCAAGTGAGCAGGCAAGATTCAGACAGTTTTGCATAAACGTGTGTGCATAAATATTTTATAGCTTTGAGATAATTCTATTATATTTGCAACTTTTAATCCAGAATTAAATTTCATGTGTGAGGGATGGTGTTTGAACGTGTTATTTTACCTTCTGCATCCCTGCTGTGTTTATTTGTCCACAGTTGTTTGGGATAAGCGTACGGCCATGGGCAGGATTGTGTTATTACAACTGATCTGTGGTCTGGCTACGGGTTGTTTTCTTACACGGTTAAATTGTTCTTTGCAGTCCAAATTCAGTGCGTGCACACTCACACACACACACACACACACACACACACACACACACACACACACACACACACACACACACACACACACACACACACACAAAAGTCCATAATAACAAACAAGGCATGCTTCCTATGGAGCTGCTCCTCACAAGGAGAGCGGGGAAAAAGCTACAGTCTCAACATGCTTTGTTCTTAGCAGGTGGATCGACCTTTGACATAACCTTTGGTCCCCTTCCCTATGCACCAACCTCCCAGGCAGGAAATGTACTGTTTAGTCCTATCACTTCTGTTCTGACAACTTCAGCTTGTGGTGGTACGTCACAGCCGTGGTCCGGTATTCTGTCTTTTTTTCCCCGCCAGCCGCCCACCCTGATTGCGCATCGTGCTTCGCCTCCTAGGAGGGCAGGAGGCGCATTTGCGGGCAGTTTCGCGGCTTCCATGTGGGTCCCATTGAAGTTCAAATTCCCTGGAATTGAGTGCCGAGTGGCCTAATAGGCTCGCCCTCTGCCTAAGTGGGTGGTCCAGCAAGGCAGAATTGTACGCACACAGATCGAGGGATTCCATAGGCTCTGTCCCCTTTTGTCTCTGTGTGTTAGTTTAAGGACTAGACCCAGGGTGGGCATTGCTTAACTGAGACGAGGCTGCTTACTATGATCTTCCACCAAAGACCCTTCACACAAACTGTGTGTTTGTGACTAAATCGCATTATTTCTTTTATTATTTAAAAAAAAAATAATTATACCAGCTAGCAAAAATAGTTTACATTAAGAATTGTTTGTGAAATGAACATTCATTTCCACGTAGACGAATTGGGTCTGTCTTGTCAAGGTTAACATTTGAAGGAACTTGTTTTCCATTCATTATTTCCTTCATGAGAAATGCAGTAATTTTACTGCAACATTTAACAGATACTTTCTGTCCCAACTTGCATTTCCATTCTACATCTAGTTGAACTGACGCCCACACGATGCAAACTAGGCTGCCACCCAGTTGCGGGATTCCGGGAGACCTAGTGATGGTCCGTGAAGCAGAGAGGAAAACAAACAGGCCCAGCTTTGGTGTGAACCACAGATGCTTGGGAACTGTTTGAACAGGGAGCAATTCAAACGGTCTCTCCTGTGGCCTGTGTTCAAACATCAAGTGGTAATGAGGACTGAGTGCCTGGTCCTGTTGCCCTGGCCTCCCCTCAATCCGTCAACACATTCCCCCTCTGAAACACGCTCTCATGCCATGGTGTCTTTTTCACATTATGGGGAGTTAGCATTATTTTTAGTTGTGAGGGGAAATGTATTAAAACACTGAAATATGAGTTATTGCGTATTGACAGATATGGATTCAGATAGGAATCTATTATGATTCAAGATTTTTGTTTTTCATTTTAATAATTGTGAAGGCAGTGTTTTTAGGGTATCCTGATTTCATTATTTTCTTTTAGCTAATGGTGGGAAGTCACGATTCTAACTAAGCTGGTTGAATTCCTCAGTCAACATCACATGCATTCACTGCATAAATAATTGCGTCATGGGATCAGATTGGAAAATATCCAAAATCCAACCTACTACCAATCCGTTGATTTCAGGCAAAATATTAATAATCACATCAGATCACCGCATCCCTACTTTTCCTTACGCTTACTTTTAAAATGTTAAAAACTTGAATATGCATTGAAATCTTGAAATGATCTGTGGAAGTCAGTTTTCAGTTTTGCTTGTCCTTTAGAGAAAAACATACCAGCATGTGAGAATCCATGTGTGTCAGCCTGTATCTGGAAAGAGTATATACTTATACAGCCATTCAATTGTATATCAGCTGCTCACTAAATATTTGCATAGATGTACATCTCGGTGTGAACACACATACCACCTACATGCCTTAACCTCCCACAATACCACCAGCTGAAGTGAGATGGTGGTAAAATACTGATATTTTTGTGCAGCTCATTATTATTTAGTATCTTTCTATAGAGAGAGAGAGAGAGAGAACACTGGAATTTTCTAGTGTGTTGACTCTCGAGTCTTGGCACTTCAGCACCCTGTTCTTTTAGGTTTAGGTTGCCTAAAGGACAGGTCGAAGCACAAGCATCATTCATCCTTTTGAGAGAAAAAAAAAGATAAGAGAGAGAAAAGCTCTGTTTGGATTCGGCACGTCATGAAAGTTCAACTTTGCAGTGCGTGTTGGAGAAAGGATTTTCAGAACAAAGGTAGAAGTGTTTGCCGAGGATTCTCACACCACTAGCTATGTGTGTGTTTTAGTGTTGGGCTCAAGGCAAGGTGGCATGCGCAGCAATAAAGCTGGATTTGTAACCTTTTGACTGTGGGTGTTTTTTTTTTCATCTTTAAAAAAAAAAAAAAAAGAGCTTACATTTCATACTTACAATCACTTTATGTATAGGGTTTGTTTTGACCAAAGGGCTCATATAACTCGTTTCCATCTTGGTCAGTTGTTGTCCGTGAACGAGTATTATTTGAAAGCCATTTTTACGCCTGTGTAACAGATTCAATGAAACTGTTGCATAAGGTGAATAGAAACAGCAAGAAGGTGAGAGGGTGAAACTCCCGGTCCAAGCGTCTCTCATGAGACAGCTGACCTTCGGTTGACTCTATTCCTGAGCCCCACCTCTCCTGCTCGGCGTCTATGAGATGACTAATAGCAGCTTCATGGTTTGCGTAGCCACTTTGCACCAGTTTCACAACCGTACTTACCACAATAAGTCTTTGTTTTCTGTAGTTTTATACACTCAGGTTAAAATGCTTGTAACCTCATGCTTTGAACTTGGAATTTTTTATTTATTTATGTTTTTTCCCCATAGAAAAGAATTTTTTTTTGTTGGGGGCGGGGGCGGTGGGTGATGAAATCATCAGCATATAAATCAAAACTCTACAGAAAAGGATTCTAATGTCACATGAATGAACAGAGCTTTTAGTGAGTCATTTTACTTATCAAGAAATACAGTTTACTAATTAATCACACAAAAGGAAAATCCTGCTATTAAAAATGCCTTAATGTTAAAATGTGATACTCACATTTTTTGGAAATCTTATTCTCCTCCTGAATGTACTGCATTATCTTCATTAAACCATGTAATATAGATTTTAAATAAATGTGTTCAAACTATTAAGAACCGAGTTCTAATAAAATACTTCTTCCATATTCAAATCTCTGTGGTAAGAGGAGCATTCATGAATAAGACACGCGATCAGTATAAAGGTCTTCATTGCCTTGCTTCTGCTTCAATAACGTTACAGTATATTCCCTTGAAATATGAGCGAAAGCTTTCTCCCTCCTGTTTTCTCCTTTTATTCACTGCATTAAGCTCATCTTCAAATAACTTCTCTCTCTCCCTCCCAAATGTTAGCCAATGCAAATCTCAGCTTAGCCAGTATTTACTGAGCCAATTTTGAGGTTACCTTCAGCAAAGTACAGAGTCTCTCAAAATATTCACTATTGACATAAAAGAAATATATAGAAACAGTATTTGTAAAAGTGCTCTGCCTGAAACAACTTCGTCTTTCAAGCTACAAACATTTAGCTAAATCACATGTACATTATTCAGTACTTATAAACTCACCAATGAATATGTTTCTTAAAACAGGAATAATAATTTCCATTCTAAAATCTGTTTATATGTCAGATACTTCAGTTTTCAACATGCAGTTATCCATATTTTCCACTTATTAAAGTCTGTCTTTATTCGTGTAAAACATTGTTTTAGAAATGTACAGTGAGTAACTTTATTTTAAATCTTAAGAAGACCATTACATTATTACTTAATAAGTAAAATCCGGTTTTGGTCGAACTGTACACTGTACATGGACTGTCCAGATAAAATGGAAGACTTTTTATTTATTCACTCTCGGGTATTAGCAAGCTGCTGTGTAAGTACGTGTGTTGGACGTCACATGCGATGCCATGCAAGAACTGGCTCTAAATTAAACTGTCATTTCTTAAAGTGATGTTAGAAGAAGCAGCAGCCTTTGTTTGTCATGTCTATATTACAGCACAGTGAAATTCTCTTCTTTGCATATTGCAGCTTGTTATATACAGTTTACTTTAATTCTTTGCAGTCTGCTGGCTGTGTGTTATTTTAGGAGTTGTTGTTTTGAGTGCAGTGTTTGGGGGGGGTTTCATTCAGTGCTGCAATTTGTTCTAAAGTATAGGACTCCTGGTCTCTAATATTTTAGTATGGAATGCTAACATATTTCTTTTTGAGAATCTATTCAAGGGTAGTTTAGCTTCACAAAGCACTCTGAAGCGGTCATGCTGTAGAGCGAAGGCAGGAGTTGGAAGTTCTTGCCCTCTCCTTACAGCTCATGGCTTTCCCACACCCAAATTAGCTGGAACGCAGGAAAATGAGGCACTCATCCTGCTAGATTTGGCAGGTCATTGCGCCTCCCCTCTTAATGCCTGGGGATCAGCAAATCTCGGCTTGTTAGATGCGACCGAGGCCGGATCCATCAAGAGGATCTGAGACAGCACTGCTTCCTCATTTTCCCCAATCTCAATTCAATTACCACTACGCCTGCTCTCAGAATGAGTTTAGGCCTATAAGACCGTTTCTGCAAGTCATAGCGTGCAAACTGCCTATTAGATATTTCAGTCATCCAGGAAACAAAGGGCTATACACTCAATCACAGAGTGGACATAAAGTTAGAGCTTGTCATTATGTACTTGTGAAGGACTTGCTTATTTCTCCTATAATCAGACCCATAAAAATGTATTTCCAGATACTTTTTTGGGGGGCTACATAAATATCTGATGTCAAGAGTAATGTAGAACATTATATTAAGGCTAAGTATAGCAGTATCTGCTGCTACAGAACATTTTACCTGAATAAGAGTAATATTTAGACTCTTATTGACTGGTTTAAAATGTATTTGCATTTTGGTCCGTTTGCATTTGTCAGTTGTTTGTCAGTTCTTTTATTATTGCTTTCTTCCTCTCACATTTCAGGCTTTTATATTTCAAAATTGGTTAATCATCAACTCGGCTAGAAAAGTATTTATCATTTAGATTACAACTTGGCAAATGCTCCTCATTTTCTTTTAATTTTTTTTTTTTTACAGTTAAATGAAATGATGTGTCTAAAAGGTAACTAACTCATAAATGTTCAAAAGATCAATCATAGCATTTTGAATGACCAAAAAAAAGCCCATTTTACTTCATTTCCTATAAATTGTCTGAACAAATTGAAGTCCGTATGTCTTATCGGAGATCATTTTGTCAAGACCAGAATTTATTATTTAGGACATAATGACCCATTTCATTAACTATTAGGTGAAATTATGTTCTCTTGAATTAAGGTTTTTCTGCTTCAGATAAATGCGTGTGTTGAATGATCCAGTACATAAGCTAGGAAGAAGGATAATTAACAAATGTTTGTCTTCTTAATTCTGTCCCTTCATCTCACTCTTGATTCATATGTCAGGTTATGTTAAATTTGACTCTTATGGACAGCATGCTAACCAGTAGGCATTAACCAGACATGTACAGATAGTTATGGTGTTTTTTAACAAGCTAGACATATAGTGCTTGTACTATAGCTGATTGATGGAACATAAACAATATATGTGCATAAGAGACATTGTGACTAACAGCTTTTGATCCAAGACAAGACAGGTTCATGCAGTGCCTCATACACACCCTGCGGAGCGTCTGTTTATTCTTCCAGAATCATGTCTCTCTTATGGTTGGAAAGCACAGGCAGTGTACAATTCTACCTGCTTTAAGTTTCTCTCCAGATTAATGTCCGTATCAAAATTCATAAAGAATTGGTAAGATGAGAAGCCTGAGCTTGTGGATTCATGGGGATTTTGTGTGAAGCCCATTTAATCAGGATAACATGGTTATTAATATTCATAAAGTCAGCTGGAATACAAATGACAGACTGAGGAATCTGGAAACTTTTTTTCCGCCGTAGAAATGTATTAAAAAGAGCTTAAAAAATTAATGAAATTTAGTTTATATTAGACAAAATGCAAAATCCTGTATTGGTTGATTGTAATTGGGTTTAGACGCTTCTTTTTGAAGAATTTCGTCTTTGACAGACATCAAAGGCAATTTCAATGAATGCAATTCATGAATGGTCATTTAAAAGGATTTAAAGACATTACGCTGCAATAATTGTACATGAATAATAAGTAGCCCACAGAGGCAATTAGCTTAAAGTCTACAAGACAGGAAAACGAAGATCACAGGGAGACAGTAGAGGACAAATGTGAAAAGTTTAAGTAGCTTTTTGATAAACTCATTTAGCCCATGATTTTTTTTTTTTGTATATATAGAATGGTGTTACTATAGATAATTATTAAACCATTACAGCAAGATTTTGGGGCATGCCAACAGTCTTAATTGCTATTAGGTGTAATAGACCAACATATCAATAGTTAATTATGCAGCCAGTTTTGAATGCAGTGGAACTGAAAGTCTGGACAACAAACCTAGAGCAGTAATAGCACATTGGAAAAGCACTATTATGAAAGCGGCTTTCAGTAGTGCTCTGTGTGTGCTAATGCTAATAGCTCATTAATCTGTCATGAGGAGGCTACAGATTATGTAGAAATGTAGATGTGATGCTAATTCACCATCTGGAAAGGCATCAGAAACTCTTCAAAGGAAACAGGACTGAGTTACAGTCGACTCAGTTTAAACTTTCATTAAATGAGAGGGAGCGCTTTTTTATTCCTCAGTATTGGTTTATTGCAGAATAGCAGTTTCATTAAGTTCCTCCCAAGTAATTCTCTGAGGAAACGGCGTCAATCAGCGAATCAATCCAAATTTATTTGGTAAAGCGCCCTTTTCCGAGGTCTTTGCAGTGTGCCTCGCTGAAAATTACAAGACTATCGAAAGGTCGTGTTTGTGTGCTCGGTTTTATTTTTCCTTTCTCTTTTCAAAAGCTACTTTCTCATGTTTGTGATAAAGGATTACGAGACTGCTCAGCCATACCTACTAGCTGAAAACTCTCCTCCTCCCCTGTGTCTGAAACTCCTGTGCACAGGGCCAGCTCCTGCCCAGAGTCTATCACTGAGATTAATGGAGCCCCGTGGTGTCTCGCACAAAAAGCCAGTTGTCCGTTCACGCCTGACTGTGTCTGAGCTGAATAGTGTGTGAGCAGTGTGTGCTGGCTTACAACGCAGGGATAACGTTCCACTGGCATCTGCCCCGGGGGTCACCCCCCTGTCTAGCACCCAACCTCCTTAATGCCCCCCCCCTTTTCCCCTGTCTCTCTGTCTGTCTGTCTCCCTGTCTTTTGCAGTCTAACTCTTTCTACGTCGCATTCTTTCTCTGTATTATTCCAGTTTAAGCTAGAGACCAAATTATACTTGTTTTACACCGTCAAAATGGTTACGTGATCACTATCCAGTCCAAATGACATGCTGCTGTTGGTATGTGCAGTGCTGCTTGGGAAACCGATGAGAGAGAAGCTCAACAGCGTCACATCTTTTGAATCGGCAGTTCATTGTCAGCTGGTCACATAAAGATATTGTCTTTCAGTGTGATTGCTATATGGCAGTATTGAATATTGGTGGAGTGTGTGTCCAGAACAAAGCTGAGCAATGAACTCTTCCATTAAGACTAATTAGCTTTTTGTCTTTGGCTTCACCACTAGAGGGTAGCCCAGTCCCACTGCTGCATGTGGCAGCACATCGCAACAGACTCTATCTCTGAATGTCAGCCTTGCTCTTAATTGCCTCCTGCCTATTTGTTGCTTGCTTATGAATTAACTTGCATTTATGGAACTAAATTATCCCCCGTCATTTAATTATACCTTAGAAGCTGAAGTTTAATTGGCGCTTCCTAACAAGGATCTGATATGGCTTGAGCTGTATTAAACGTCTGTTTACTTTCCAGATAGCTAAAAGCATTAAAACGATTGCATGATGGGATTACGATTTGTTAATTGCCCTCGTTCATTAGTCCTTCATAAACTGTTAGGTAGAGCTCTGGTACACAGTGGAGGGGATAAAGCAAAGTCTTGGAGCACAATTTTACTCTGCAAATTAAAGCTGCCTGTCTTGTTGTGCTGTCTATGTGCCAGGAGTTATTAAAGATCGCTTTCCACCTAGCACCCCTGAGATCATATTGACAGGCTATAATTAATACTAACCTTTCTAAGTCTAATGGAAAGAGCCTGACTGAGTGCCTGTGATGAAAAGCATTTTTTTCCCCTCCTCTCAAAAATTAATCATACCTTCTATATATTTCCAGCTAATCCCAAAGTCAATGAGGAACTGAAACAAAGGCTGCCGTCCCCTATAAAGCGCCATTGTTCAGAGACCACACCACAACCTGGGTAAAGATGCTTCACTGCTCATTTTACATTGTTTGTTAACGGCTTTCTCCCACATGCGACAATTACGGATGAGTTTTTAATATGTGGGAATGTTTATCAGTGTACGTTGCTGCCAGTGATCATCTGTCGTAATAACATCTTTGCAGAGATGTTTTCTAAATCCAAAATGATGTTACAGTCTTTTTTTAAAAAAAAACAACAAAAAAAAAACAGCTGCTAGTTTGGTTTGTTCATTTTGAAGTTGCATACAAATCATTTCTGTTGTGAGAATGTAAGTGTGCTGCACATAGGGGAAATAATGGCACGTCATGTAGTGTGATATTGAGTTATTACAATAATTGTACAATATGCATTTGCTTTTCTACTATATTTAGTTATTTACAGTTCAGTTGTTTTTGTCCTGTGTCTCTCATATTACTTGTTGACTTGATGATGCTTATTAAGCAATTTTTTTTCCCCAAACAATACCTGTTGTCTGTGGCTAAATATACATTTCATAGCACCTCTAGTCAACAAGATAATAGTAAACAAATTACAAGCACAAGTTGTACTGATAGCATTTTTTCCCCACAGTGTACTGAAATCACTTTTGAAACATAGTAGTTTTATCAAAAATCCATTGTGCGTACTTCAAATGTAAAGCGTACGCTATATACTATAGATCATAACATATTCAGAAATCACATGGGTTCTACTGACATGAGGATTTTTTTTTATCGTCAATTTTTGAGTATAGGGTAGCATGATGTATTCTGTTGGTCGAATGCCCCCTGGCCTTGTTGAGTCAGAACTCTCCCGCTTGCTCCCTCACTCCTAAGATCTGATATTTACCTCATGTACAACCTGTGCTCACGGCTTAGAATAGCAAGGGCAAGTCCATCAAAGTGTTCACAACGATGTCCACTTTATCGATATTCTTCATCCTTTTGTCCTTGTACGCTACTGGTCAAAAGTTTAGACACACTCATTCTTTATTTTTTATTCTTTTTTCCCCCACATTTTAGAATAATAATAATAATAATAAAGTCATCGAAACTCTGGAATAACACAAATGGAACTATGGGAATTATGTTGTGATAAATTCTAAATAATTTAATATTTTAGCATCTTCAAAGTAGACACCCTTTTTGCATCGAATTTTCAGGAATGTATTCTTGGCATTTTCTCAACCAATTTCTTGAGGAATTTCCCTGAGATGCTTATTTTAAACTGTATTAAAGGAGCTCCCACCTACGCTGGACTCTTATTGGCTGCTTTTCGGAATATTTCACTCCAAGTCATCCGTTTAAAAAATATATTTTTTGTATATAAAATGTTAGTTTTCTAATGAAAGCAATTAATATGTTGCCACAATTATATTTTTGTCTACAACACTGATTTCAAACATTTTATCATACACCTTCAGATCAAAAGATTTTTAAGATCATGAGAAACATTTCAGTCAAGTGTCTCCAAACTTTTGACCAGTAGTGTACAACATCTCTAGAAAGGAGATACTTTGAACTATATTTCATGCTATTGACGTCTTACTTGTCCTCTTTGCTGGTGTGATGTTTTCAGGTTCTGTAGTCAGGGCTTCAGTCCAGATATCTCACAAGCTACGTTGGAGACAGTGGCCCCGGAGAAAAAGCTGAAAGGTATTTTGTTTTCAAAAGGTAATTATGTAATTGATTCTTATTCATGGTCTTGTGCATTTCTGTTTTACTCTTTTGTCAAATAAACTACATGTAATGTTTCTATGAATCCAAAGATAAATAAGTAAATTGTAGAAAAATAGTGTTTGTCCGTTGACAGCATTGTCTATTTCTCATGTGCTCGCTCTATTGTGTGTTTTGGATAAATGTGCTACTCCATAATTCTTTTGTTTCTTTTTTTTTTTTCTCACACAAAAGCATTTGTCTGTTTTGAACAAATGGCTCAAGATTTCGAAAAGAGCCTCCTTGTTTGCCTGCGTGCTGTTCCATGAAATACATAAACATTTATTTACAAGTGTAAATCACCTTCAACCACTGTGTCAGTCTGTCGTGTAATAACTTTGCGTAGGCCATAATGCTATGGCAGAGCCACTATTTAGATAAACTGGTTGGAATGACAACACATGTATTTACCCACCCTTCACCAAACACTCCCGATGCGCAAATTTATTCTGACACTCTGCTCAAATATACATTTGGACTCTTGCTAAACCACTTCTAGCTCTTACTCACCACACAGATTTTTAATAACCACTAGGACAGAGACTGGAAAAATAGCAACTTTGTAATAATTATTAGTATATAAATTGTTTTTGTTATTAATTGGTTTTAATTACTTATTTATTTTGATATATATTTTTTCTCTGTCTGTTATCAGGTGCTGCAATGTAATGACAGTTAATACTACTTATGACACAAAATGTGATTTTTTAAAATTTATTTATTTTTTCTCTCTCTGCACCAAGTTTATTTTGAATTTCCTCCTGGCAAGTTCCCACAGGAAATAACTTTGGTCTTCTCCACAGTTAGATTAAAAGCCTGTTCTCCCATTTGTGAGGAAATGCTACTTTAAACACACTCGTACTTGGTTGCAGCTCAGCTCCGTTTTGAGAGAGGGGCAATAAAATTAAAGAAGTAACCCAGGTTAAGGAACAATGTATCGAGAAGTCGCATATTTGCCATGTGACAAAGGGCTTATATAAGTGTGTTTGGCATTATTATTCATGGTTGAATTTGGTGTTTGCACTGGTGAGTCTTACAGAGAATACTAATAACTGTCTCCAGCAATCTTGAGACCAGAGCCCTAGCAACAAAGCTACGAGGCAGACCTCCCTGATCTCGACTTCAAAACCTGACCTTTCGCTAAATAATTGTGGCTGCTAAGCTGGAGCTTTTTGGACATCGTGGTTGCAAGGCTGTGACTCCTGCATCACATTGCATTTATTAATGCAGATGACACCCCCTTTCTTTTCCCCTCTCTCTTTTTCTAGGGACTGCGCTTTTGAAGCAGTGATGCGCTTTAAGTAGTCAATGTTTGAGAATGACTCAATTTGAATTGCATTGATGTTGAAATGATTTATGTATATTTTATAATGTACATAAGGGAGAGGCATTTTTCCCTGTGTAGCACTTGACCCTGGGCATTCGCTTTGAAATTGGCTTACAGAAAATTATTTATTTATTTTTTTCAAAATCATTTATGATTTTAAGGTTGCAAGTAATGCATTTCCCCTATTTTTATTTTTATATATTTTTTTACATCCGCTTTAATCATATTCTACTATGATTGGATGATTGTATAGAGTGTAAATGACTTCGCTGTGTTAATGGCTGCTCTAGTGATTTTGATGGAGTGTGAATAGTGAGAGGTTTTGGTGCAGAGGTGGTGAGAGAGTAAGCGAGAGGCCCAACCCTCAGCAGGAGAACAAAGCGAATCCTCAGAAAGGCTGCCAGCGAGACAGGCCTCTGTGTTTGTCTCCTAGCCTGCGACTCTGGCCCTGAGCGCTACAGAAACATTGACAGAGGAGCATGCTTCCCCTTGCTGCCAGTCATTCAGCCTGGCCCACCACATTCCCCCGTGAAAGATGACCAGACCCAGTTTCCTTTTTGGAGAGCTGACGCAAAGCAGCCAAAAACCAACAGAGCTGCTTTTCAGCTGTCAGACCTTCTTCTCAAACTGGGAGAATGAGAGTCTTGCGCGTTACATTGTGGCATGACGTTTTTCTCTGCATAGTTTTGCTATTTCATGGGTGACACTTTTCACAAACCAGTGTGATCAATTCAATTGCTCCTTACACAGAGAACAAGAGGAAATGAATCATTTTGTCTGAATAAAGCTTTCAGTCTTATTATAATACACTCGTCTCCTTCTTACTCAGGTCCTGACTCTCCCAGGGCTAGAGAAGACCCAGTGCGTATACCTTCTCCACCACCGCCACCACCCCTACCAGCCACAGTTAGAAATCTAGAGGAGGTGATGCTGTCCCACCAGAGAGCCGACACACAGCACAGCCTGGACGGAGAGGAGACAGACAACAGGGCTGCCAGCAAAACACCCTGTGTTACACCTGAGTCAGCAGGATCCAGGTCAGCACACTGGGCAGGATGAAACAAGAATATTGTCCTATTATTACATGCAAACGCTCATAGACAGGCAGATAGATGATTCAGTGCTGGGAGAAAATCCACAGAATTCATTAAGAAAACGGATACTTTGCGCTATCTTGCACAACATGGTGGTCTACAGAAAGTTGTTCAGCACATAATGAATGCAGATGTTTTAGTTTCTGAATTCTCACTAACATGCATCTTGTCCTAGCGCCATAGTTGTTTAGCTTCACCTATCTTACATTTCACAACTAACACAGAATTAGTGTTTGTCCCTAAAGTATGTTTCCAGTAGTCCATGTCCATTGTGAGGTGGTTAAAAATAGACCAAAAAGTGAACGTTCTTTGATATCTGAAACATTGCATTTTCAGCATCTCTTTAATAAGAACTGAATCAAATTTGTGGTTTAAAAGAGAGAAGTAATTTACCTGCCAATACACCACAGTGATACTTTAATATTAGCTTAAAGGTCAACTGTATGATTTGCGTAATATCTCGAAAGTAAATAAGACGGTAATATTCTTGAAAGTTTGAAATTGCGTCCCTTGTGTATTTGATAATTGAATGTCAAAATGTGACAGATTCGTTTGTGTTGCCCGTAAGGGAGTTTAATAAGACCGTTTCTAATGAACTGTTGTCTTTTTCAGAGGACTCACAGATGAGGGCAATGAGAATTCCAAAGTTACTCATGAAACCAAAAGGCAAGTCCCATTCCTGGATAAAGAGAAGAACATTGCATTCCTATTGAAGGAGCTGGACTCGCTCAGAGATCTCAATAACAAGGTAAAACTATGCATTTTAAAGTGGATTCACTGCTTAAGATTAGGTTGTTTCAACAGGCCTTTTACCTATATTTGATTTCTGGCAACACACGTGTATATACAAAGGGGTGACAACAGAAAAACCATAATAAAGCGTCATTTTAAAGTGCTGTGTCACCAGAACAGCATTAGTATGTCCTGGTACAGATTCTACAAGTCTCTGGAAATGTACTGGAGTGATGAACAGCATTGTACCAAAAGATAATTAATGCTTTGATGGTGGTGGTGGTGGTGGTGGTGGAGAGCACTGTCTAGCACGTTAGTCCAAAACCACCACTAGGTGTTCAACTGGGTCTGGTGATCCTTTTCATCTCATCACACCATTCATTCAATGACCGCATGTGATGTGGGGATTGTTGTCCTGGAAGACACCACTTCTCTGATGATAAAAATGTTTCATCCTAGAATAAAAGTGATCCGTCAGAATGCAGGATTACAGTAGGACATTGGAGTTCTCAGCTTTAAATTACTTTTATTACTTCAGTGGTCATATAGATAGCACACTTTGATACCTTAAATGGGATTATGACTGTTTCAGAAAACCAAATCAGTTGGATTTTAGGACCGGTATCAGGTTATTCAGTGCATAGACACACTTAATCTGATATCTGTCCACAGATAACTTAAACGATCTGCCTGGAGATCAGCATATAGACAGCTCGAGAAAAGACAGTATTGGGTACAATATGCAACCATAAGAACTTGCAGCAAAGCACCTTCCTCTTTTCTTCTTCTATTTTGTGCATGTTAAAATATTAAATTAAAAAAATATTTATTAATTTTGCAACACACACATTTTGCTATTTCAAAGTACATTAATAACATCACTACTTATAGAGACCCTACCAGAAAATACATTATTGACACATTGGCTAGGAATTTTCCAGTTTTCAGATTACTTAAGTGCACGTAAACACATTGATCAGCGTATTGCCATGTGTCGTGCAGGTCTTTTGTTGCGTCCTGTGGCTGTCACTGTGACTATCTTTGCTCGTCTGGAAACTCTTCCATAATGGGCTGGATTGGAGAAGCCCACTGACACAACTGTAATTGATGTCCTGGGTTTGCAAGTAGCTGTGACTCCTGACAGAAAGGCAGGAACATGTCCTGAGAGTGTTTTCACTGGCAGGGATGTGAGAGAGCTCTTTGAGGGTTCTAGCCCCGTCCACCCGTATTTAAAAAGTGGAGTTGGGACAAAAACAAACTGGGTGAAAAATATTTAAGACAGGAGGTTAAAGCTATCATTTAGAAACCTGTAAAGTATCACTCTCCAATTCGATTTATTGCCACGTCACAGCAGTTCCTCTTTTTTATTAGCGGTCGATAAATAATGTGCCAGAGAGGTTAGTGCTGCAATTACCAAAGAGCAAATGGGAACAGTCTGAATGGTTGTATGGGATTCACTTTGTTAAGGGACAGAAATGCTGGCGGTTGCCAGAACACTGTTTGATTCCATTCCTGAAGGGAGGTGACACATTGCTGTGTGTGTGTGTGTGTGTGTGTGTGTGTGTGTGTGTGTGTGTGTGTGTGTAGCTCCAGGACAAGCTTGCCCTGAAGGAGAAGGAGCTTGAGACTTTGCGATTGGACAGCCAGCTTCAGGAAGAGAAACTTGGGGCCCATGCATGTGAGCGAGCTGCAGGTACGGAAGAAGACAATGATGAACGATGAGTATTTGACGCAGCAAAACTGAGGAATTGTAGTGTTTACTAATAGACCTCGAAACACACGGTGCTATTTTGCATTGGATTTTGTCTGACATTTATTAATGTACATTAATGTAAATTGGTTTGGGTTTTTTTTTTCGGGTTTTTTCCCTTTTTTTTATAAACACATTTGGACAAGCAAACATTTTATCCTCATCTTTGAAACAGTTCCTATTAATGAAGATGATATACTTGAACAAAAAACACAAGGAAAATTAGCTTTTCCAGTAATTTATTCAACAGGAATATCAATAGATGTGATATTCTTCTGTGGAAAAAGTAAGTACACCCTTGGCCTCAGAAGCTAGTATTGCTCTCTTTAGAAGAAATAATGTTTTGTAGGCATTTTGCATAATTGTCCACCAGGCTTGCTGGACTTTTTGACCACTCTTCCATGCAATATTCTTTCAGTTGCAAGATGTTTGAGAGTTTTCCTGCATGTACGGCCTGTTTCAAATCCCCCACAACATTTCAGTGAGATTCAAATAGGGGCTTTGACTAGGCCATTCCATAACCCTCCATTTCTTCTCCTTGATCCATTCCTTGGTGGATTTTCTAGTGTGCTTAGCATCATTATCCTCCTGAAAGGTCCACTTTCAGTTCAACTTCAACTTTCAGCAGATCTCCTTGCATTGTCTTCAAGCACTCTTTTGATATGATGCAGAATTCATAGTTGAATCAATGAATGCAAGCTGTCCAGTCCCTGAGGCAGTGAAGCAAACCCAAACCATAACTTTCCACCACCGTGCTTCATAGTTGGTGCTTCTCCTGAAAAGGTGTCTTTGGTCACTGCCAAACATGTCTGCTATTACTGTGACCAAACAACTCTATCTTTGATTCGTCTGTCCAGAACACATTATTCCAAAAGGCCTGGTCTTCGCCTATTTGCTCATTGGCAAACTGTAGTCTTGCAAAGGCTTTTTTTTCCTGGCACACCTCCCATGCAGGTCAAATTTGTGCAATATCTTTCTGATTGTAGAAGCGTGCACTTTGACACCAACAGTTGGTTGGACAGACCCCTTTCCAGACTCACAGGCATCAACAACTTTTTTCTGAAGACCTTTTAGAACTCTTTTAGAACTCTTTAAATCTTGGCATTATGACACCACACACCTCAATAACAAAGGGAACACCGGACACTAGATGAGAGGGGTATAAATAAGACAGGTTGCACCTGCACTCCCTAAGCAGGTTCTGATCACTGGCACCCAGTCAGAGAGACCTGAAGTCTTTCACTGTTATAATAATTATCCATTCATTAGGCATACACACAACTATCAGAGCAAATCAGGCTACATTGTTGCAAATTGTTTTAATTGAATTTGCTTGCTGCTCATCTTTGCTAAACAAATATTTAAATCTGTTCATGGTGGTTCTTTTTTTTTTAACCATCCAGAAAACTGTCCATCATACTTTTGATAAATTAAAGACACAAGACATATAGAGCACAATTAGGAATCCAAATGTTCATTTAATAATCAAATGAACATGCATGTATTTGCCATCCTCATTTTAATATAATTTGCATGGTTCAGGAAGGCAGTGTTTAAAGAACAAATTCTACCAAAAATGCTATATTGATTTTCCTTACTGAACTTTGGCATGACTTAGCTGGAGGCTGCGTGTTTATCATTAAACCAGCTCAGAGAGGGGAATTAGATGTTAATGGATGTCAGTGCTACTTTCAGTGGGCTTCAAAGTAACGTAAGGGATAGTGTGATTCGAAAAGCTTGTGGATCTGATCAGACAGTCTCAGTGTGTGATTATTTTAGGAACAGGATGGAGTTGGCCAGAGTATACCACGTGAGGAATGTAAGCAGGGCAAAAAAGCACACTTTAGTCTGCTCAAATTCTACAAAAGATGAATATCAGAAAAGTTTTTTTCCTCTCAATTCAAAGCTTAGAAAATAGTTTAGGCACTAAGCTTAGGTAAAGTTTGTTAATTCAATATATACATTTAGATGTATTAAATATAAGGCTGATGGATACAAGTTTTGTGTTGTTTTGGCAAATATATTGCTTTCCATCAATTCTCAAAGTACCAGCCTGGTACTGAAGCCTTCTGGTCACAAACAGTATGCCTGTCCTGTGTATGAGTAGTGTGAAATGGTTTCTGACATGAGCCGTGTGTAATTGCTTGTTCTCCCTTTAAAGTAGTAAAGTGGTAAACCAGGGTGTTTTGATGCTGAAATTTTCCTTATAGAATGCCACTCTTGGACTTGACTCTGACTGCAAGGTACATCACAGCTGCTGTTTTTATTAGTCTGGGCACACATGTGTCAAACCTGAGCAGAGGCAGCCATCTCAAAATGAGGCTCACTTATAGTTATTAATACCTTTGCCACAGTGTTTCAGTAGCAATAACCTTTTTCCCGAGGAGCTTAGCCTTGTTATTGTGCAGCTGGAACACTGGTTTTGGCAATACAACAGTAATAACCACCCATCTCTGTCTTACACTTTCTCTCTCTCTGTCTGTCTTTCTTTCTGTCTCCAACTCTCTTAGCATTAGTGGAGGAGATTTATAAAGCTCAGAGGGAGAGGGACCAGGCTGTCATGGCCAGACTGCGGCTAGCTAATGAGGAGCGGGATGAGGCTCTTCTCCGAGCCAAGAAGCTTCACGAGGCAGTACTTGAGTATGGTGTTATATTATTTTATATTATATTGATTCATGCAACCCATTTAGCCACTTTGCCGAGTCTTTCTAGAAGATAGCAGGTCTGGGTATGTATCTGCTCACATTCAAATAGTCTTCTCATTTGTCCAAGCCCACTGAGTCTCCAAAGAGGACTGGGGTCAATCCAGTCTCGTTCTCGTTCAATCCACTGTTCTAGCAACGAGTTTCATTTTCAGAATTATGTAGAGTGCAAAGAACATATTATTGAGTTGAATCGTTGTTATTGAGTTCTTTTATTGTCCTATTAAACCACTGTTTGGCATCTTATTTAGACTTGTATTGAAGTGGATGAAGTAATAGTAAAGACCCAGAAGCCGCTGTAAAATGTACAAGAGGCTTTCCATTATATCTTTCAATTCAACCCTGTGTTACAAACCAATCTAAAATTTTCAGGCCTTTTGTACTGGTGCTTTAGGGCTTTGTGAAATGCACCCAGGGTGTGGGTTTGCTTGTCAGCCCTATGGGAGGCTGCTTTGTTCCTGCTGTTGCAGGACAAGCTGGATGAATGGACTCGGGGGGTGAGAAGGGTGAGGAGAGAGAAATCCAATATCGACTGGTTTGGAAATATATCAGACGGGTGTGACATTTCATAAGAGTCCCTTCACCCTAGTGCTGGCTTGTCAGTCAAAAGTTGCACTGCATAGGAAATCAATCAAGTCCTTCAGCTCAGCAGATATTTACCGTTAACACCCTGCCTCGACTGCCCTAATTAATGTGATGATCTTTTTCTGTTTGTCTAGTTTGCAGGTGCCGGCAGTTATAGGGTGAGACTGCTGTTCTTAAGTAGTGGGATCGTTTAAAGCTTAAAGCTTTGTGCACCTGTAAGAGATCGCGATAGATATAATGTCTTGGAAGTAATTATAATTTTACTTCAGGGTAGGGCTGCACGATTATGGTCAAAATGATAATCTCGATTATTTTGATCAATATTGAGATCTCGATTATTTATCACGATTATTCGTTGATTTTAGGGACAACATATTTTTATTGTACTTTCACATTTAAATAAACAGACCGCTGCTTTCACCTCCATATTGTGCTACATTCCTGCTAATGTACAAATCTTTGCATCAAATTAGACTGATCCTTAAAGAGCATCATCTCGTAGAAGCAAAATATTAATAAAATTGTACCCAAAATATAGGCTAAGTAAAAATGCCATCAATCAAATGAAAATATGTATCCAATATAACAATATGCAACTAAATGAAAACAATTCAGGCCTATGTAGAAAAGGCAATAACAGTGTTTACAGGAGGAGAGACGCAAGACAATTTCTTTTAGGAGATTACAAAAATTTAGGAGCACAGTTGAAGTTTAGTGTTTTTTTTGTTTTTTTTTAATAGAGATGGTAACGTTAATGTGCCACAATATAACACACAAGTAGGCATGAGAAAACTTGTCAATTATGACAGAATTTAGGAATATAGTGCGTGAATAATAAAAGATGGTGGTTGTGAAATCGGGAAGTTGAGAGAAGCAGATGATCTACAGTGTTACTCGTCATCATAATGGCTTGAAAAGCAGTGTGAAAGTAACTGTTGTGTGGTGTAGATGCATTTTGGACTTCCTGTAGTTTTTATTCCGATTGTATTATACAACTCCGAACAGGTCACTCGCACTGGTGCGAATAAATATTTATCATGTCGATCATGTTCATTTAATCATGGGCAGTCAAAATTGTAATCGCGATCGATATTTGATTAATTGTGCAGCCCTACTTCAGGGTATACAATTCAGTACATTTGAATTCTACGATTAGCAGTATTAGCAGGCATTTTCCACCCCATATCACCTAAATACTTTATTTATTTATTTATTTATTTATTTATTTATTTATTTTTACTTGTGTCTTGCTTTTACATATTAATAGTATTGTTTGCTACTCAATACGTCACCCACACTCATGTTTAATTTAGTGACAATTCCTCATATCACTCAACTAGGCTGCAGTAATTGAGTGGCATGAAATGCTTTTTCTGCCATTCTTTTGAACGCCAGATCACGATTCAAAATCTCATTATGCAAACATCTTTCTCAAAGCTGAATTGCAGTGCCCATATCAGCCTCCCTCTGGAAATGGTAATAGATAGCCAAGTATGTAGAATCCCATTATCGTTGGGAATCTATGGGAACTGGATTGGGAAGACACGTTTTAAAATCTTATTTTCACAGGTCACTGCTGGGTCTGTGTGTGAATGAGTATGTACCTTTATAATGGCAAGTGATCCATGTAATGCCTTTGTAAATTATATGAGCGGTTGTTGTTTTTCTGCCAGAGAAGGTCTGGAACAATCCGATTTACTCTCAATAGAGAGTGACCCTACAAGGATTACTGCATTTTCTCAGTAAATTGATCAGGTTCAAAAAGTAGACACATAGTCATGATGCTTACTTTATATATGCATATGTATTAGTTAGTTGATACATGTTAGAGAAATGTTTGTTAAATTGAAATAAGTGCAATAGATGACTGGGGCTTGTATTCTTGTGTAGTGCTGTAGGTTGCAGACCAGGTTTCTCATACAAATGGAAAATAAAACACACAGTGAAATATTTTTAAGTTGAATGTGTCTGTGATTCAGTAGGCACTGGGCTCCATAATTAAAGTTGTCTTTACCTTATAAAATGTTCTCTACCAGAAGGATCTAAACAGTTCAGACCTAATACTTATCGCTTCTTTTCTGCACATATGAACATTTGATCCCCGTGGTCATATAATGTAGTAAACATTAATATCTTAACAGTTCACTGTCAGTGCTGAGCAGAATGGGCATTATTGTGGAATAATAGCAGGGACTGGTGGCACTTTTAATATGCTGGAGTGTCTTCTGCACCACACAGAAAAACCAACAGAATGCAATTACTGGCTTTAGGAAGTGATCTCATTTTGCCAAGTGCTGGAAAGGAAACTGATGGAAGCTCACTACATTTCATTTCTGTCGTTCTCTCACTCTGTCTCCCCCTCCCTGCCTTGCACCCTTTTTCTCCAGGTTGGAGAATATTAACCCAGAGGAAACTGACATGGTAAGCCCTTGGAGAATTTCATGTGGTCTTGCAGGTTTTTCTCCATACCATTACAGTGAGATTGTGTTATATGAGAAAATGACCTGCTTATATCTAATTTAAGTTTTATTCTTTGTTTAAAGTCAGACACAAGAAACCTTTTAACAAGAATCAAATGATGATTGTTAACATAGAATAAACGTGAACATCATCTCGGCCTTCCTTTTTTTGTCCTACTAATAAAACCCTAAAAAAAAAAAAAAAGTAGTATATTTTTGCCCTATCTTGAAATTTGTATCCTTTCTGTGAATTAATGAAGTGTGTGTGTGTGTGTGTTAGGACCTGGAGGAGTTGCTCAACAGAGTGAGCAGTGCGGATTCTGCTTTGAGCATTGAGAAGAGTGGTATGGCCATCATGGAGCGCATTCAGAGGGCTAGGGAGCGCCGCTCTAAGATTACCTCTGAGGAGATGAAAGCTGTCATAGAGGAGCGAGACAATGCCTTAACCAAGGTAGGAATCGGTATCACAGTCAACACACACATCATGCTCCAGTCAGGGTCAGCCTTAACACACTTCGATTCTCAATACTTCACACACACTTGTCGTGTACCAAGCCTGAAATCTTTACGGCTCAGAAGAAGATCAAACACCTTTATTTAAATATTGACTGTTCACCATTCCTACTGCATTTTAACACCTCTGTAAGATGCCTTTGATAACCAGTCTATTATAGTGCATATTATACTGCATATAGTGTTTATTCACTGATCCGACCCTGATTTAAGAATCAACACAGCAACTACCTAATTCACATGTAGTGACAAATATTGCTGCATAACCTCAAATATTTGATATACCATTCCTACACGCATATTTCAATCAAATGAAAACAATCAATCAGGTAGCCAAATATTGACATCCAGATATTTTACTTTATTGCAAAGTTCAAACGTGGGCCAGTGTATTTGTTCACAATTCTTGGTTGATGGTTACTGGCCATATTACATAATGTCCCATAAAAGTCCATGATGCTTAATATTTTTACACTGGATTATTTTAAAGGCACTGTAAATATTGATTCTTATGAGCCGGTTATTAAAAATCACTGATTATCACTATTATCTTACAGTCACAGAATAAGTACTAAACTGTACCTTCCCCTGTTTGTGGGGTTGGTGGTTTGTGTATCTTTTCCTAGGATGGTGCATGTAGATAGGCAATTACCCTTGTATCAAAGGCAATAGTGCAAGGCAAGAGTGACACTATCATCACAGGTCACTCACATAAGCCACATAATGTAATTGAGAATTTATTCATTAAGTATTCTTCATACAAGCACAGATACAAAAATATGCAGCGATGACAACTTCTCAACTATTATTTATCCTTCCCAATAACTAATTAAGAGTCCCAAGACTCATCCTTGCTTCAATGGATAATCTCACCTGGATTTGTACCTGTTATGAAATGCTGTAATCATTAAGACTGTGCTGTGCTCATTACAGGATTCTTATATTATTATCTTATAGTATTCTCATACTGAACATCATTTCAAAACATGTACTGTTTGCGTCTACTTGCGTAACTGCATACTGTAATGAGTTATGATCAAACTATCCGGTGTCACCCAGAAGAGGATGAGTTCTCTTTAGAATCAAGTTCCACTCAAGGTTTCTGCCTTATGTCTTCCCAGGGAGCCTCTGGCTTGTTCGTTTAGGATCTAAATCTATATGCAGAATAGGCAGATAAAGCTGCGTAAACAGCTATTGTTAAAAGTGAAAAAACATTTAATTGAATTAAAGAGCAAGACATGTATTACAATTGATGAATCAACATGATACTTAAAGGGGGGAAAATCCTCAACATGGTTAGAAATTCATCTGTGTAGGTGGTCGCAGACTGAGGTCTACTCCATTTTCCTCTGCTCGGATATCTCCGGCCAGATATTTCAAGGAATATTTATTATTGGGGTCCTTGCTGCAGCATTCCCAGTGGGAGACCTGCCTGGATACAAGACAGAAAAGGCAAGCATGTGGAGAAGAAAGGCAGCACAGCAGACTGAGTCTGTGCTATGCTGCTTCAGTACCTCCGCTGAAGGAAAGCTGTCTCTCTTTCTGCACACATCCTCTTGCTGTTTATAGAAACTCACATATGGATGATTACTGAGTCTGGCACATGAGAAAACTCTTCAATTACTTTTTTTTCTTTTTTTTTTCTTACCTAGACCAAACTCTGTTCTGAACTTCACTGCTATTTCTCCATATTCAGTCTGTTAGCATGAAGTCACTACATTCTGATTTTGGATTTATGCCTTTTTTATAATCTGTCTCACAGTTTCATGCATACACATATTTTATATAGTGTACTTGTGTATAAACTCTTCTTATTGTGTCCTCCATTTTAGAGATAAGTGAACCTCATATTATAAGTCCCAGTATATGGAATGATCTACAATCTGTAGAAAATGGTAGACTGAGTAAGCAGAGTTAACCTCTCCAGTGCAAATGCAACTCCACCCAATCCCCCAACCTATCTGAGATTTCTATGAAATAGTGCCCTGATTTTTCAGCAAGGCCAAAAACCCATCTACAGGGCAATTTCAGAAGTATGTTGCAAACGCTGGCCTAATCCCTCTGAGGCAGAGATGGGTCCCCTCTCTATCCTTAAGGATTTCTCTCTCCCCTGCCGCTTCTCCCATCCCTCTCTTCATCTCGCAGGGATTAGCTGCCGGCAGCAGGCAGAGGGCCGCCACATCCCTCCGGCCTGCTGGAATATGAAAAGCTGGATAAGTGTTGGGAGAAATAAATCTTATTCTCACTTTCCTCCTATCCTTGAAGTGAATGCTCAGAATAAGATGTGCTTCGTTATGTCCCTGCGCCTGATACGCTTATTGAATTTCTCCTGATATTGATAGACTGCTGATGTTAAAGTAAGAGTGGAAATGAAATCACCTCTCTAGATGATTTAAGCCATTCTGAATGTTCTTGAAATCATTTTCTGTGGATTTGCCCCCTCACTCAGTTTGCTATTATGTGGCTTTAATGTACTCATACCGACTGTAATTGTCTATTGAAATTCAGTGATTCAGAATCGACTGACTGATTCATGGTGGTAAATTCGAGAGCCTAACTTGGTTAATATGTCTGCTTGTATGCCTCATTTCTCTCAGACTGTGGCTATTTTTGGGGGGCTAGCAGCAGGAAAGGCCTTTGCGTCAGAACAGAGGTGCATTCTGATTTAAATACGTTTCCCCCAAAAAACATCTGTTGCCTGAGAGCCATAACTCAGACTGACACTAAAGAGGAGCTGTGTGTTTTGTCTGAACGGCAGCGATATTATTTTAGTCTGCAGAGGAAAGGGCCGGGAGTGGGCTCGGTGGCTGAAAGGCTTGTTTGCGTGGACACTGGGCTTTGTGGCAGCTGGATGTCGAAACACTGGGACTTGTCAGGCAGCGAGGATGGTTTACATTCCTAGTAAGTGTCCTTCAGTCTTGGTATGTGCACACGGAGAAGAGCACATATGGACTGGTCTAAAACAACTCGGCTTACAATAATACTCAGCAAGGGGCTGTCGCATAACAGTGTTTATACTGTCTGTTGCTCAGTCTGTCTGTTAGTGCTGCTTTCAGTCCTATTGCTGTGTAAGAAAAGAGCGACTGAAGCAGAATGTATTAGGGTTAGATTTTCATGCGTGTTATATATAGTTGATCATTACAGTATGTAGCTGCAACTGATTTTCACTAATATATGGATGGTATAGCTAAATATTTTAACAAACACATCCATACCTTAAATTGTGTGTCTTTTCTCAAACCAAAGTTTTCTTATATAATATTTTGAAATACACCACAAATGAATGTGTTTCTCTAAGGATTACATACAGAGAGAGTAATATCAGTAGTGTGTGCTTTACAGTAAATGTAATAACAACTAAGTCTGAGGGCTAGTATCCTGCTGAGATTTCACCTCTCGTTGAACAGCTTTAGTTACACACTGTTTCAGTGCAACATGCTCTTACTGAGTCTGCAAGGCACACTGTAAATATTAGTTCAGTTCTGTATGTTAAATAATAATACTGTATAAATTGTGAACAGGGTGCAAAGTTTATTTATTTTACTCAAAATACAAACAGTGTGTAAATAAAAAGGCCAGATCTGGTATAAACATGAACAATGCATTGAGTTTGACCTTTTCTTTGTCCATGAATGCATGTACTGTTTGGATAGGCGATCAGTCCAGAAAGAAGCTTCCATTTGAATGAGAAAAATGATGAAGAGATACTTGAACGAAGATGAATCATCAGAGAAAGAGGATTCCAGAAGAGCTGCTTGTTCTCATTCCCAGGTTCATATATGTTGTGATGTATTCCAAGTGCTTCTTGTCTAAGTGTCTAAATCTGCCTCTCTGCAGTGTAAGCGCCTCGAGCAAGAGCTTCTTCACACCAGAGAGCTGCGCCAAACCAACAACACCTGTCACTTGAACATGGCATACAACCAGGAACGGGTGCGCAAGGTACATTTACAGCATTTGGCAGGCGCCCTTACCCAGATCGACTTACATTTTATTTCATTTATATATCTGAGCAGTTGAGGGTTAAGAGCATTGCTCAAAGGCCCAACAGTGGTGACTCGTCAGTGCTGGGGTTTGAACTCATGACCTTCCTATCAGTATCCCAATTAGGAGCCCAATGTATTAACAAGTAAAAAACATACACACCTAACAACACCTTGTGCAGTATATTCTTAAAAATGGTCCCCCCGACCCAGATTAACCCCCATACGCTGACAGCCCTCAATCATCAGCCCATTAACTAATCAGGCCTATTATTTATTAACTTTTATTGATTTAGAGCTGGGCTGGCAGTGATTAGTGGGACCATAGTGGTAGTGTTACACAGGGTTTTAAGGTGACGGAGCGTTCAGCGAGCTGCGATGCCTCGCTACATGTCTGTCTGGGAGGAGCAGGGCAAACACAGCCCTGTTTGATTTGCTGTATTTATCTGATGCAGCCAGAGCCCTTGAGTTAAATGCAGAGTGCTGTAAAAGGGCCGTCATTAGATAGAGCTGAGTAAACACACTCCAAGAGAGTGAGAGAGGACATTTCACCAGGGGAGCAGTGTCAGGGCCACGACCTGGGACACTGCCCCATGTACACCGATTTCACATTAACTCCCCAACACACATTGGTAGGATGTGTATGAGCCACATTCTACTGAGGTATAAGGTGTTAACCCATTATTTATATAAGATATATCCATCTTCTTTCAGCAAGCTTCATGGTGCAAATATGTAGTTTTCACCTTTTACGCAGTTTTAATTTTGGTATATACAGTAAATTGCTGATTTATGAGCAAAATCCCTCCTTAATGTACAGATATTAAATATAATTTGTTAATTGATTCAGATACGTATGGAGTCAGATACGTTTTTTTGTTTTGTTTTTTACAGTGTAGGGGGGTATTGGTTTCATAATCTATCATGCACATGATTTCCTGTGTAGTCTTTACATGTATGCAAATCATCCTGTGTTTGCACATAAATATTTGTAGTTGGATTTGTAGATTATGTTGTTTGGTAAAGTGACAATCTTTTTTTTATTGAATCAGTGTAATCCATTGGCCTGACAGTGTAATGGTATTAGTCAATTAAAAACACTCTTCATTTATTTGGAATTGTAGCTAAAATTGTTGGTCATGGTTGTGACATGGTCTTGGTTACAAATACTAAGCATGTATGAAAATCTACTTCATGAAAGTCCAGTTTGAGTCTTAGGTCAAAGCTTTCCAAGGACTTCCAACATGTTCTGATTTTACAATTAAGGTGGTTAGCAGAATGGCTTATTAGGAAATATATTAAATTTTGTTATTAATGTAGCACTTGGTTTTTCTTTAAATCCCCTTAATTACAGATTGACTCTTGGGATTACAGAGCGGGGTTTTTAATTTAAAATGAAATGGGAACAGCTGTCGAAAAATTACTCAACAGTGCTAGGAACATATCCACAAAACAATTTAAAAATGAGCAGGACTTCTACTCATCGACTGACATTTTGTTTAAAAAAAGAGAGAGAGCATAGCATAGAAAATGTTGTACAAAACCCCTATTCAAAAATCTTTATATCAAATTTGGAGCACATAAGCTTTTAGAGATTTATTCAGGATGAATATTAAGAGCTAGGTTTTAAACTGTCACTCATATCGTTAACACTGTTAACTGTAAAAAAAAAAAAAAAAAAAAAATTGTAATTATGGAACAAGGAGTAAGAAACTTGACAGGTGGCAGGATGGTATCATACTGTATTTCGCAAAGTAAGCAGGTTACTCGCCAAGAAATTGTCACTTTGAGTTTCAGTTGGAGAAAACCTGAGGCTATTCACTCTTATCTCTTATTGCATCTCTGTTTTACCTTTGCATCTGTACGGGAACCTGTTCAGCAGCCATTTCAGACCTTTACTGAATGGATATGAGGTGTGTGTGTTTGTGTGTGTGTGCGCATGTGTGTATGTGCACGTGCGTGCGTGTGCATGAGGCTTTCGGGAGCTCTAAATGCCTAGGGTGGAGTGCCAGTGTGGGGGTTGAGAATGGGTTTGAAGTGGCTGCGGAGGTCAGTAGAAGTGGGCTGTTGTTGAGGGCTTTGCCCTTGCCCTGAACCACCTGTGTTTGCTCTGCAGCTTTTCTCTCAGAGCACTGTCGGCCACACAGTGATCACACAAGCCTGCCCCGGTTCCCAAGCCGCTAACACACTAAACCGTTATTGCTGCTTCCTCTAACCCCTCAGAGATCAACCACCCCATCTAAACGGGATTCTTTTAAATAGATTTATTTGATTATATTGGACAAAATGAATATTGAACATTGTTTGTTCTCTATTTAATAAGACCTTTAATAAGGCCTTTTTTATCGTGAAATTTTTGCTCTTTTTGTAAATGGACGCGTTTGCTTGTAAGGCACTCAAAACAGGCCAGGCTTTTTCCATTATACCCTTCAAAGACGAGTGTTCCTCCTGATTTTCTTCCTTATCTTTGACCACCACTTTGCTCAGTAAATAATACTTGGGCATTAGACCAGTCATACTGTATGCCTGCTCTTCTGTATACATTTCTGTTTATCTGGCTCTAACAAGTGAGAATGCAGACTTGTTGTCTCAATGAGGAGATTCTCTTTATCAGGTGATTCTGAATGGAGAGTAATGTGGATTTGATCAAATTGCAATGCAGGAATCTGATTTCTCTTCATTAGAGAAGATGATTGATTAGTAAATAAGCAATGAAACTGGTTTGCTCTCAGAGTGCAGCAACACTGATGGTGTGTGTCACTGCTGACTCTCCCCACTGGGGCCGAAAGGCCATGCTCTGCCCAGCACTGCCCTACCCAGCAGCCTCTCCTAAAGGTCAAGGCAGCCACTCTCCTTTACACGGAGTAATCTCTCCAGGTTAAAACGCCACTCTGTGGACCTCATTTGGATAATATTATAATGAATGCTGATAAAATACATATGATTAAAAGAATCTGGCTTTGAAGCTGAGCTCCGCTCCCTGTTGGAGAAAAGTACATATTGACTTTAGAGGTTAGCGTCTTTTTGATGTTCTCTTTGACTTGCGAGACCTGCACTCCAGTAATTAGAACGATTGCGCTGCAGTGACAGAAGCTGCAAGCACTTAGGGCAAACGTGTTTATAGCACTCACCATACAGCAGTCGTTCTGCAACTCCAAAGCAGGTTAGTTTTTTCCTTCAGTACAAAACCCCTTTTTGAAAATAAAACCAACAGCTTAATTGTGAAGATAATTGCTTTTTCGTTTTACCTTTTTAGAAAGAATGTAGGTAAGAACATGTACTCAAATGACATGTGATGTGATAGGTTTATAACATGCAGTACATATTTGTGACACATCACTGAGAGTGTACACTGATATTGGGCAGTGGGGTTTTTTCTTAAATAAAATGCTTAGGTGAAATACAGTACAAGCTACAGTTTTTAAATAGAGACAGATCTTATATAATAATTTGAATGCTGAAATCCTACTGGAGAAGTCTGTACACAGCAGGATTGTAGGTTGAGCCCGATGTGTTATCACTCTAAGTGTATGGAGTAATACAGTACTCCTTTAGTCTGAAGATAAGGCACAGAGAATCCCATTCACCTATTCTATAACACAGGGGCAATTTATATCTCAACTCTACACTTTAACTCTCACTATAACAATAAAACACATTTATAACCCTGCTATCCAGCAGCATTGACTGAGTGTGAACCTGGACTTTTCAAT
>NC_030424.2:16292500-16347500 GCF_001660625.3 Ictalurus punctatus | reverse complement strand
GAATTACTTCATATTTTCGTTTAATTAAAGTTTATTTGAACTGTTTCCAAAATAATTTATGAGGAATACCAAAAGCACAGAAACATTACTTATTATCATCAACCAGACTTTTATAAATCCTAAAGTGATATAATTTTATTACAATGTCAAAAGTTCATGTCATACTGACTGACAAACCCTGTGCTCTCAACCCTACCTGTGCACAGTTGAGTGCAAAATTTTCACACCCTTCTGGATGAAGACATTTAGGGAAATTGTCTAACTGATATTCCTTCATTATCACTTCAAGTTCAAAACTTCATTAAAAGTTTGCCTATTTATTTTTGCCTTAAAGTTATGTCTTGTTGTAGAATATATAACATTTGTAACATTTTTTCATTTGTAAAACAGAGGTTGATTTTCTGTTTCCCCATTCAAAAACACAACCATCAATATATGTATTCAAAAGTGACAGAGATGAGCATGTAACATATGTGCATTCATTTTAATGTGATGTAAAAGATAAAAGTCTACAGCCTTACCAAAAAAACAAAACAAAAAAAAAACAGAAAAAACAGGTTCATAAGATAAGGAACTTGGTGGAGAATAATTAGATAAAAGATTTTACCCTTTACTGGGAATTCTTTAAGACCTGACTTTGCATTTAGGTCATGTTTCCACTGGGGGCCTCATCAATCTCATCCCACTTCTCTTGCTTTCACCTGAACTTGATATAAAACTTTCATATCAATCTTTCATATCAAGTTCAGGTGAAAGCAATAGAAGTGGGATGAGATTGATGAGGCACCAACAACCAGTCACTTCTTAACTGTACTGCAACCAACCACTACTTTTAATTAATCAGTCTGGCAGTTTGAAATATTGTAGTGCAATGATATAAACTTTAATATGAAGGGTTTTCATCTGGAAACTGCTCCAGTAGTACATTTATTCATTCATTTATTTATTTGATCAGGTATAATATTTAAAATATGTCATAAAGTCATTAACTGATTACTAAACTAAAAAATAATACCAGTGGGTTTTAAAGCAAGTCTGATTTCTTCATACTTGGACAAAATGTTTGATCTAACAGAAATAAAAATTTTGGGGTTACTATTAATGAGAAATAAGAGCTAATAAAGCACCCAATGGAATGTTTCAGAGAAAGGAAAGCTTGTTTTGGCTCTCAGCCAAATGAAAAAAAAAGAAAAAGAAAGACAGGCTTCAGATACATTGAATCATCCTCTGAGTAAAAGTGGACAGTGACAAATTCTTTTAAAATTTTAACTCAAACATGTTCCTTCAAGAATGCTAATAATGTCATGCTTGATTTAGTTTGAATCTCTAGAGACAGCATGTATCTTTTACAACCTGTTTAGCGAGTTCTAGGGGTGACATTAAGCTACCCAGAAGTCCTGTAAGATGTAGGCCTACTCTGAGCTAATTCACTAGGAGAAGGAATAAAAATGAATATGCCTATGAAAAATTCAAAATAGGTTAGGGAAAAATATAACTGGGTTTTCATAATCTAACTAGATAGCAGTATCTCACAAAAGTGAGTACACCCCTTACATGTTTGTAAATATTTGATTATATCTTTTCAAGTGACAACACTGAAGAAATGACACTTTGTTACAATGTAAAGTAGTGAATGTACAGCTTGTGTAACCGTGTAAATTTGCTGTCCCTTCAAAATAACTCAACACACAGCCATTAATGTCTAAACCGCTGGCAACAAAAGTGAATACACCCCTAAGTGAAAATGTCCAAATTGGACCCAAAGTGTCAATATTTTTTGTGGCCACCATTATTTTCCAGCACTGCCTTAACCCTCTTGGGCATGGAGTTCACCAGAGCTTCACAGGTTGCCTCTGGAGTCCTCTTCCACTCCTCCATGACGACATCATGGAGCTGGTGGATGTTAGAGACTTTGTGCTCCTCCACCTTCCATTTGAGGATTCCCCACAGATGCTCGATAGGGTTTAGGTCTGGAGACATGCTTGGCCAGTCCATCACCTTCACCCTCAGCTTTTTTTAGCAAGGCAGTGGTCGTCATCATGCTGGAATACTGCCCTGCAGCCCAGTCTCCGAAGGGTGGGGATCATGCTCTGCTTCAGTATGTCACAGTACATGTTGGCATTCATGGTTCCCTCAATGAACTGTAGCTTCCCAGTGCTGGGAGCACTCATGCAGCCCCAGACCATGACAATCCCACCACCATGCTTGACTGTAGGCAAGACACACTTGTCTTTGTACTCCTCACCTGGTTGCCACCACACACGCTTGACACCAAGTGAACCAAATAAGTTTATCATGGTCTCATCAGACCACAGGACATGGTTCCAGTAATCCATGTCCTTAGTCTGCTTGTCTTCAGCAAACTGTTTGTGGTGTTTCTTGTGCGTCATCTTTAGAAGAGGCTTCCTTCTGGAACGACAGCCATGCAGACCAATTTAATGCAATGTATGGCTTATGGTCTGAGCACTGACAGGCTGACCCCCCACCCCTTCAACCTCTGCAGCAATGCTGGCAGCATTCATACGTCTATTTCCCAAAGACAACCTCTGGATATGACGCTGAGTACATGCACTCGACTTCTTTGGTCGACCATGGCGAGGCCTGTTCTGAGTGGAACCTGTCCTGTTAAACCGCTGTATGGTCTTGGCCACCGTGCTGCAGCTCAGTGTCAGGGTCTTGGCAATCTTCTTATAGCCTAGGCCATTTTTATATAGAGCAACAATTCTTTTTTTTAGATCCTCAGAGAGTTCTTTGCCATGAGATGCCATGCTGAACTTCCAGTGACTAGTATGAGGGAGTGTGAGAGCGAGGACACCAAATTTAACACACCTGCTCCCCATTCACACCTGAGACCTTGTAACACTAACAAGTCACATGACACCAGGGAGGAAAAATGGCTAATTGTCACCAATTTTGACATTTTCACTTAGGGGTGTACTCACTTTTGTTGCCAGTGGTTTAGACATTAATGGCTGTGTGTTGAGTTATTTTGAGGGGACAACAAATGTACACTGTTACACAAGCTGTACACTCACTACTTTACATTGTAACAAAGTGTCATTTCTTCAGTGTTGTCACATGAAAAGATATAATCAAATATTTACAAAAATGTAAGGGGTGTACTCACTTTTGTGAGATAATGTTGTGTAACTGCCAGTGGGTATAGTCCACATCATGATTTGTAATGCAATTTTTTGTTGTCATTTTTAATCGATGGATGCATATACTGAATGTATGCTAGAGGTGTGAGCAGGAGTTTTATTTATTTTATTTTTTTTAAATACCCCTTTCACCCGCTTCTGAAGGAATTCTGACCAATCCTGCCCTCTCCTGTCCACATGAAAGTAAACATTGTCTGATCACACAACATTTTGGTTTGGTGCTGCAGAATCCTGATACACATTTCTAATGCATGCTATACAGAGAAGTATTTGAGCCTACAATTAATTCAATATATTTTATTATAGTGTCCACTAGGAAAAATAATTAGCATTAGCTGGAAATTACACAAGTGTACAAGAATAGGCTGTCATTTTGCTGATTAACTAGTTAGCTAGTTGATATCTGTATAGCAAATAAAAAGATAACCTTGCATCAGTGTAAAATCCCTTTAAATTTCTGTGACATTTAAATTTCTGTATTTTTTATTCTTATTTTTGGCCTACTAGCATAACGCTGACATTGTTGCTCATAGAAAACCTCTGATCACAAATATGAATTAACAATTTAAGAGATTTACCACCCAACCTGCACTAAAAGTAACTGCACTGCCAATTTCATGCACATGACAATTACTAACACAACTTTCCTATCCATATTTGTTAACTGTTACTCAAGAGGTCATGTGCTGACTGTGATGATGCAGCCTTTCATCTGGTTCATTGAACAAGCATGAAAAACATTGTTGAACCCCTTTCCAATAAGGATCTGTAAAGCTTATTTGGATTTTACAAAATTATCTTTAAAATACAGTCTCCTGAAAAAGGAGTGTTTCTTTTTTTACTGAGTATATATATGCGCCGTGCGACCCTGTGTAGGATAAGCAATATGGAAAATGTATATAGATAGATGGATAGATAGATATAGAATGTATAGTTCCTCATTAATTGATTAAAAATACTCTTTGGGGAAAAAAGAGAGTTTATTGTCATTTACAAAGGTGGCAAAGAAAGAATGGGGCTCTACACTTTTTCTACACAAAATTTCAGCATCTTATACAGCAACCATCATGTGTCCGTTATTGCATCCATTTTATTTATACCACTTTGTAAGTGCTATAGGCTCCTTTAATTACACAAACATGTGCTGTTTTTTTAAGGCAAGGCCCAGAAGAATGTGGTAAATGTGTGCCAGAAACAGACCATCACTCTGGACATAGTGCACAGGTATACAGGTACATCTGCTGCCTAGCTTCAGGTGCTTCGACATGACATCAAGCAGATCAGAAATTGATTCTTCAAATTGCCATCAGATTCATAATTTCAAAGCTACTCAGTGTAGGGGAGACTAAAATGTCTGTCTTTCCCTACAGCTACAGTTATTCATCATAAACTAATAGACACTAAATTTAGCTACTTCTATCGAGCTATCTAAAAAGAGATCAGTGGCAAACCTACAGTGCTGTGATTTCTTCTGTTTTTGTGTACATCTCACACTAAATAGTTTTAAATCTTCAAACAAAAAACAACATAAAACAAAGGCAACCTGAGTAAGCACACTATATGGGTTTTATTTATTTATTTATTATTTTAATTGAAGCAAATTATCCAACACCTGTCACCCATGTGAAAAAATTTACTGCAACCAAACGTTTTCGATGACTGAAGACCAGTCTTTCTCTTACTTCCAGGACTAGGATTTACTCCTATGCTTTGGATCATTGTCTTGTGCTTAAGTTTCAACTTACATACTGAAGACCGGACATTTCGCCAATTCAAATGGTTTTCCACAAAACACTACAAAATCAAGAATTTCGTGTCTGCAACAATCGCAAAAAACCTACACAAAATCCTGTACGGTCTGTTTTATGGTCTTTTAAATGAGGGCCAAGGGCTAAATTTATCTTTGCACTATAGTGGTTTAATTTGTCTATTTTCATTTATATTAATAATATACATGGTTTTTTCATGCTGTTATTCCTGATTTCATAAGGGAAATGTACGTATATAGTTTATAGATATTAACAAATTAACAAACTGGAATTGAATGGTTCCCATATTTACAGTGGAGTGATTAATTAGTTTTAATTAGTTGACCTGCCTACCTGCATTGAAACTCTGGGTGTTTATATGTGTGTGTGTGTGTGTGTGTGTGTGTGTGTGTGTGTGTGTGTGTGTGTGTGTGTGTGTGTGTGAGAGAGAGAGAGAGAGAGAGAGAGAGAAAAGAGCGAGGGAGAGAGACTGACTGACTCTGTCTTAGAGTCCAGCAAGACCAGAATGTTTGTTCTGACTTGAAGAAAGCATGTTGAATTCTGCTACCTGCATCAGATTTTCACATTCATTCCTCTGGGACATAATAACATATCGTAACATATCGTTTATCACTCAAACAGTGGAAACCCCCTTGTTTCTGGATCACTCCTGAGCATTTAATAATTGAAACTGTAACATAGAATCGGAAAAGCACTAAAATATATAAAACTGCTTTCTAATGTTCAGAGTGTGGTGTGCTTTCTAGAGCATCAGTTTCTGTCCTGAACTTCCTTATAAATGAACAGTTGTTGTCAAATATTGCCTGCCTAACAAAAAAGATAGAGACACAAAGAAGAGAATTGTTAATCATCTGTATATAAAAAACTATTAACCTAAAAGAAAATATTTATACAATTTTCTTATTCCATCAGAAAATATGGCTTTAATGGGGAAATATATACATATATGGATAACATAAGTAGTATAAATAGGTACATGATTTTACTGGGATGAGATGATCAATTATTAACACAGACATGCTTCATGGTTGTTTTTTTTGTTTGTTTTTGTTTTTTAATCTAAACTTAACAGAGCATTTACCTTAAAAACAGAAGCTGGTTAAATGTGTATTTTTGTTGGCAATATAACTGTACTTTTTTCCACAAACTGAAATTGCATTTATTCAGCATTACCTGCCACAAAGTTGAAGGTTGATGAATCCTTGTGTAACTTCACAAACAAACGAGTATTATGCAGACATGGGGCTTAACTTATGCAGCTTTCAACAAAATCATTGAAATGACAGATGACTAGCGGCACAAGTTTGTGGGTATTTCAGGAAGTCAGTAGACCTCTTATGTGAAATATCGAGCCAAGGGCTTTGCTGATCACCCAAAACAAACCCACACCCTGAACCATCTGGCACTCACACAAGGGCACAAATAAGGGATCGTATTTACCGATATCTGGCTGCTGGGTGTAAATGTGGTGAGATTTAAAATAATATTTGAAAAACCACAGCTGCAATTTCAGTAAATATATTAGCTAAATATCAAAGTTATAATTATGTCTTTTATTAACTTTTCTTTCCTGTTCATGTCTGTCCTTTTGGCAAAACAGATCTGTCAAAATCAGTGCTATGCCAACAGTCCTGTGAGTATTCAATTATTACTAATGCTTTTAATCATTCTTTGCCCAGTGTTCAAAAAAAAAAAAAAGCAATAGATAAAAAAATCAGTTTAAAACAAGCTATAATTGCCAGCAGCAGCTTTGCAATATACTATCATTGGTAATTTGAGGTGTCTGAAATTTTTTTACCTTCAATTTTGCTTTTTAAACATATATTTGTTTATGCTTACGAATACATACAATTTATGTTCTAATAAAAGTTTCTGAATACATTTTGCAACTCACTGCACTGTAGTATTAGAGGTTGTAGGAGAGATTATGTTTTACATGGTCTCGAATAGCTACTGCTGGTCACACTGACAGATATGGAGTTTGCTTTCTCAAGGTTTTCCTAAGCCCATTAATTCATGAATGGTTAAACTGCTAAAAGCACATACAACCCCTATGTGTAACATAAAACGCATGTCTGTGGCCTTGATGTGTCGGTGGAAAATGAAATCTTGAGAAGTCCAGTGAAGAAGCTATCTTCTTCTGATGTGTACATAGACAACAGATGAAGGTGCCATGATAGAAAGCATCTAGTTTATCTTCAAGGATTCATATCCTGAAAGACAGAGACAAATCCTATAGACGAGAGAACATTTTAAATCTAGCATAGCTAGTAACACAATAATAGAATAAAAAAAGGCACATAATGCAAGGCATGTGCAAAGTAAGGTGTTATTTTAGATACTGCTTGAAGAGTTGTGGAAGGAATAGAGGCACTTGACTTTTCAGAATGAGAGAGGACACTCATTCTACAACTGAAGTGTCAGGACGCTGAAGCAGCAAGATCTTGCACTTGGAGTAGATATTTGGGAGGTTATATGTGAGACGACAGCAGGTTTTTAAATGCACTGGAGAGGAGATATGGCATACGTAGTGAGACCAGCAAGAAGAGTGTTACAGTAGTCATGTCTATAATTGATTATCGATTAAAACAAAAGTGGACCAAGAACTGACCCCTGATGAACAGCAACAGTAAGCCTGTAAGTCATGAAAATTAACCACTCCACTGAAAACCATTTCAGAGTGCAGTCCTCTATCCCCAAATCTGCAAGAGTGGAAATGACAATCTGGTAATTCGCAGTGTAAAAATCAGAAGACAGGTCAAGTACAATCTACAATCAGGTACAACCAAACTATATTGTACTCCAACCCTCCAGTACTGAAGTTGCAAACTCTAGCAACATGTCACTGATGATTTAAAAATTATATTTATTAAGTTTCTTTTTTCCTTCTAGTATTCAATATTTTCTTCTTCTTCCTCTTCTTCTTCTTCTTTTTCTGCTTCTTTTCTTCTACTTATTCTTCTTATTATTATTATTATTATCTATTCCTATTGTTCTATTGTTATATAGTTCTATTGGACTCAGATCCAGTGACAGGGAAGGCCAGTGAAGAACACTGATCTCATTGTAAGGTTCATGAAACCAGTTTGAGATGACTTTTTATTTGTGACATGAAGGGATGCACAAAGTCAGCAACAATACTCAAATAGACTATGACATACAAACAATAATTGATTGCTATTAACACAGTGTTCCAAAAAAAAAAAAAAACCCAAAAAAACATACCACTACACTACACCACCTCCACAAGTCTGGACTGTTAACACAAGGCAGGGTGGGTCCATGAATTCATGCTTTTGGTGCCAAATCTGTGTGCCTCAGCTGCAGTTGAAATTCATCAGACCAGGCTATGCTATTCCAGTCATCAACTGTCCAGATTTGTTGAGTCTGTTCTAACTGCAGCCTCAGTTTTCTGTTCTTGGCTGACAGAAGTAGAACCCAGCATGGTCTTCTGCTGTTATAGCCACCCATGATTGGATGATTAGATAATTGCATCAGTGAGTAGGTGTACAGGTGTTCCCAGTGCTCTGTGGGTGTATTTGGACACCTGATTTTGGACACTCCTCAGCCATATTCCAAAATCTAGCCAGCTAGCAATAAATACTGCGATCATACAGCAATCTCTGTTCTAGCCTCATACCTACAGTGTATCCGGAAAGTATTCACAGCGCTTCACTTTTTCCATATTTTGTTATGTTACAGCCTTATTCCAAAATGGATTAAATTCATTATTTTCCTCAAAATTCTACAAACAATACCCCATAATGACAACGTGAAAGAAGTTTGTTTGAAATCTTTGCAAATTTATTAAAAATAAAAAAACAAAAAAGCACTTGTACATAAGTACTCACAGCCTTTGTTCAATACTTTGCTGAAGCACCTTTGGCACCAATTACAACCTCAAGTCTTTTTGAGTATGATACTACAAGCTTGGCACACCTATTTTTGGGCAGTTTCTCCCATTCTTCTTTGCAGGACCTCTCAAGCTACATCAGGTTGGATGGGGAGCATCGGTGCACAGCCATTTTCAGATCTCAACAGAGATGTTCAATCAGGTTCACGTCTGGGCTCTGGCTGGGCCACTCAAGGACATTCAAAGAGTTGTCCTATATGCACTCCTTTGTTATCTTGGCTGTGTGCTTGTCCTGTTGGAAGATGAACCTTTGCCCCAGTCTGAGGTCCAGAGCACTCTGGAGCAGGTTTTCATCAAGGATGTCTCTGTACATTGCTGCATTCATCTTTCCCTCAATCCTGACTAGTCTCCCAGTTCCTGCCACTGAAAAACATCCCCACAGCATGATGGTACCACCACCATGCTTCACTGTATGGATGGTATTGGCCAGGTGTTGACTGGTGCCTGGTTTCCTCCAGACATGATGCTTGGCATTCAGGCCAAAGAGATCAATCTTTGTCTTGGTCTTGGTCTGAGAGTCCTTCAGGTGCCTTTTGGCAAACTCCAGGCAGGCTGTCATGTGCCTTTTACTGAGGAGTGGCTTCCGTCTGGCCACTCTACCATACAGGCCTGATTGGTGGAGTGCTGCAGAGATGGTTGTTCTTCTGGAAGGTTCTCCTCTCTCCATAGAGACACGCTGAAGCTCTGTCAGAGTGACCATTTTTGGTCACCTCCCTGACTAAGGCCCTTCTCCCCCAATCGCTCAGTTTGGCCAGGTGGCCAGCTCTAGGAAGAGTCCTGCTGGTTCCAAACTTCCATTTACGGATGATGGAGGCCACTATGCTCATTGGGACCTTCAATGCTGCAGAAATGTTTCTGTACATTTCCCAGATCTGTGCCTCGATACAATCCTGTCTCAGAGGTCTGCAGACAATTCCTTGGACTTCATGGCTTGGTTTGTGCTCTGACATGCATTGTTAACTGTGGGACCTTATATAGACAGGTGTGTGCCTTTCCAAATCATGCCAATAAACTGAATTTACCACAGGTGGACTCCAATCAAGTTGTAGAAACATCTCAAGGATGATCAATGGAAACAGGATGCACCTGAGCTCAGTTTTGAGTGTCATGGCAAAGGCTGTGAATACTTATGTACATGTGCATTTTTTGTTTTTTATTTTTAATAAATTTGCAAAGATTTCAAATAAACTTATTTCACATTGTCATTATGGGGTATTGTTTGTAGAATTTTGAGGAAAATAATTAATTTAATCCATTTTGGAATAAGGCTGTAACATAACAAATTGTGGAAAAAGCGCTGTGAATACTTTCTGGATGCACTGTATGTCTGTTTTGTTTTTTCAACCTAATGATGGCCTCCTTCACTTGCATTGATTCCTCATTGGACCACATATTGAGAGTTCCCATGAACAGCTACCAAATGCAAATTCAACGATTGGAATCAACTCCAGAGCTTTTATCTACTTAATTTGTCATGAACTAACAAGGAAACAAGTCACACCTGTCTGTGAAACTGATTATCCTCCAATTGTCCAATGTGAAAAAGATACAATGTATAAAACTGCTGTAATTTATAAACAGTTATCACGATATTCTTGTTAAACCTCTTGAATTAAAGCTGAAAGTCTACACTTCAATCACATCTTAATTGATTTATTTAAAATCCATTGTGGTGGTGTCCATTGTAGCAAGAGAATGAAAATTATGAAAAAATACATTTCTAGTGTTTCTCACTAGCTTTGAAATTTTTTTTTTTTTTTTTTAGCTTTGCTAGCCTCATTAGCAATCATTACCATCCTGTTTGTGAGTTAGCTCTATAAACTTGCTCTGTGTTGTTTGTCTCCATTTACCCCTCATTCTCCTAGATGAGTTGGGTTCTACCCTGGAGCATTTTTATACTCAAAGTTTTCCACATCTTCTGTAAAACTGACTAAGTAGTGTGGCTTGTGGCTACAGAATCACAAAAAAAGGTTCAGAATCACAAAACCAGCATGGCCAAATGGACTAGCCATTAGGCACTTTTAGGTTACTGAATCCCAGTTCTGTGCTCCAATGCCAACAAAGGTTCTGTCTGCCTTTTGTGAGCCCTAGGCATGAAGAGTCATTCAGGCCCCTCAAGCCTGCTCGGATACTGAGGCACCTAAAAGTGTTGTCTAAGATCTGGTAAAGATTTGGCAAAGTTTAGATGGACTTTGTCAATGTCAAATCAACTCATTGCTGATTGTGATTCTCTCTGGTGGAGCTGTACAGTCCAGTGGGACATTACACACCTATTCATGACTGCCCTCACTATCTACTTTATGCCTTCCACCTCTACAGCTGAATCTTCCCAAATTGCAGATAATTTTCATGCACCCAATTAGGCCTTGGGTACCATTGCTGCTTTTGCTAGTGGTCAGAAAATCCTGCTGGCTTTCTCACCGAGCGGATCTGCTATCCCAAATGAATGGAGAGATTTGGCAGCCCCAGCCTGTGCCTGTGATATTCACCTCTTGGAATGAAGTTGATTACTACAACCCAACAGTACATGAAACCAAAAGATCCATTTAAAACCACTGTTTGCCCTTAGGCAGAAACTCTTCCATTAATAGTGTGCATCTCTTTGACTGGTACTTTCCTTCAGGAACTGCTAGACCTCTTCATGGGCATTTCTCAGAGGCATGCAACTTCTGGGAGTCTGCACTTCTACCAGGGTGTCACTGTGTATTTTCTCCAGTTATATTCCAGTTAGTCCTAAATTGTGTTGGTTCTCATGACATTGTCCAGGAATCACATTGTCATAAGAAAATTGATTTGAGTTTACCTTCTTTTTCTATAAATTGTGTAACAATCACTAATTATAGCCTTACACACTTGTACGGGGGGCCAGTCTGCACATATGCAGTCACACACTCATTCACACCTAAGGGCAATTAGGGAACCAATACCACCTAACATCATTTTTTGGAAGAAGAGATTAAACTGTAGAACCTGCAGGAAAATATGTTTGGGAAAAACATCTGTTTTTTCAGTGTGACTTCTTTATTTCTTTTAAAATACCTGGCAAAATCACTGTAGTAAGAATTTCTAAGCATTGATCAATCTAATTCAAATGAATTCCTTAAAAATGTTTTAGAATATTATGGTGACATTGAGAGCTTGAGTTTGAGTCTTTGAGTCTTAAAGAGATTTAGACAAATGATTTAGGTAACTAATTATCTATCTACCAATCTATCTACAAAATAGATTTTGTACAGAACAAATTTGAAAGGTTCTGGTTGCTAATATTCCAAATGAAATGGGTTATAATCTGACAGAATTCTGGAGCAAAACACTGACTTGACCTTTTCTTGACGTGATCATTATCAGTTTGAGCACCAGTTATTGTACTCTTACGGCTCTACCATGTCTTGCCTCAAGTGATCACTACTAGTTGTTCATACCTCAACTTACTTGAATTGCTGGGATATTTGACTAAAGTGAGACATCTGAGAAATGGATGAAGAAATAAAGTCAGTCAGGCAAGGAAAAACAATTATTCAAATGAAATTCAAAAGCTCAGCAAAGAACCCTAAGGAGTGGTGGGACTGTACCACTGAAGTACTTTTGTGATCAAAAATAACCGTACAAATACAGGATATTAAAAGACAGCAGTAATGTTGCTGAGAACCTAAATAATTCTTGAAGCCTCTCATGCTAATACTACCTATATATCCTTTTTACACCCTTTATATTTCACTTTAGAATAGTGGATTAACTGCATAGTACAAAAGAGGATGTTAAATCTTAGTAAAGCTGGTGGCCCAGACAGCATTATCACTTGGTTCTTATGTCAATGTACAGATCAACTAGCAGCAGTTATCACCTATTTAGTGAACCTTTCCTATCAAGTAGGCATTAGTTCCGACTCAAATATCTAGATATCAGATTAGATAGCTCCTTCTTCATGAGTGTAAGTGGTGTGCAAGCACTCACAACTTTTTTTTTTTGCATGCTTTTTCAGATTTGAATGACTTTTTCAATTAAAATTAGAGTCTGGAGGTTCAAGTCAATTCATTTATTTTAATATCATATTCTGATCAGAACAGTCTTTTTTATGCTAATTGTAAGTAGTAGGTGTTAAAGAATATATTTTTTCTCTTATAGAACACCAAATGTAATGGCTGAAATATAATGAAAGTATATAAACTTAGATAAACACATAAAATTAATGTGATTTTTTATTATTGTTCTTAAACAGAGCTAAAGTTAATGACTATAAATACAAATATGCCATAATGTCATAGAATTATACAGATAAACAGCATTTAAAATGGCCGCAGTGTATTTCCAACAGGTTCTATCAGTGGCACTTCACCTTATGGCTTGCAATGGGGTGGCAGCGCCACATCTGCAAAGGAAGCTTGTCTAGATTAGCACATTGGAGGATTTGTCGGTATGTCTGACAATGTGAGAAAGAACTGATAGTATATGGCACTGTTCTTTGTAGTACCTGACCATGCAATAATCATCATTAATTTAAAAAAGTCTTTTAATGTGTTCAATTTCAACAGGATCAATCTCTGGAGAAAGCAATAGGATGACTGAACATTTAATATAGTCAGTATTTCAGATTCATGTTTGGGAAATTTCTAGTTTGCTAGTTGATGATATTATATAATACAAGACTACTGCCACAAACATACTCTCATGGTAGCTGGTATATGATTTTCCTTTGTTTTCACCCTGAGTATGTCACTCAGTAAAATGCAGCAAAAATGTTCTGCTTTGTACATACGGCTTCTGAATTGTATATAGGTAAATATTATTGTCTTAGCAAGGCTGTCATGAGACTTGACATAATGTCCAAATTCAGTACGTAGAATCAAGTATAATGTTTTTTTATTTGTTGGACGAAACTATGAATTGTGTTTAGGACATTAAAGTTACTGCTGTAAGTCTGTTTATTTCTGGCAGATGTGCAATGAAAGGGCATCTCAAGAGTTTTTATGTAGTTAAAGGTTGCTATATTCCTAAAGTGGTTCTACGTGGAACTTTCTATGATAGGGAATGACACTGATGGACCAGCAATCTGTCACCAGCTAGCAAAATACTGGCATGGTTTGGATCCACTTGTCCCCTTAGAGGGAAGGGTCACTGCATGGTAATTCAACGTTATTCTCACTGATTAGCTTTATCTTATGGTGAAACATTTCTATCTTGATGGAAGTGGTCTCTTCCAGAATGTCCCCATCCACAGAACATGATGATTCAGTGTTATAACATTATTAATAAAATCGATATTTTATGATAAATGATATGCTGTGGCCATTGGGAATTATCTTGTAGATGTTGGTACGCAAGAAATGTGTGTGCACAACTATGAATTTGTTTTCCATGCAAACTAAAAAGAAGAATGATTCCCTTTTACAATGTCTGAGATCTTTTGTGTGGTTTTTGAGATGCTTTTGGCTTGGATATTTTGCCGATACATGATAACCTGGATAGTGATATTATACCTTCACACACTGTGAAACGCATAGGAAGTACACCTTCTGTGTCGAGCACAGTTCAATGAAGGTATGTCTACAACTGCTCAAAACAAGCTTCTAGACTGCATATTGGATGACTGTATGTTGTCCACTCTCAACTGCCTATTAAGGGGTTACTCTAAAAAGTCACAACATAATTCAGGCCTGTAGCATAACTCAAATGTGATAGGCTCTTCACTTAATTTTGTTTGAGGTTATACTGTTGTTAATGACATCCTGCCCCCATCAAAATGTATGGTCACGAGCCACGCTTGCTTGCATGCAAGCCCAAATAAACCCTATACACACCTTACGTGATGTTACATTCAATGCTGCTGACACTGTAATACAATAAAAGTGATCTTTGTAAGGCACACTTTATCTAAAGTTTAATAATGCAACATTTCTAAGTTTTGCAAAATTGACAAACTGGTGTGTTTCTCTATTCTGTCTTCAGGATGTCCTCAGGATATTGTTTGGTTAAAATTGTCCCTAAAAACTTTAGAGACATGCTACCCCTTTAAAGGTAATATGCATTGTGTTGATACACCTTTCAGGCTCTTTGGCTGTGCAAACACATAACTCTGCACTTAATACTTGAATTAACTGTTATTTGTTGTTTCTTTAAATAATTAGAATCTTACGGATAACAAAAGCAAATCCACAGCTGTGTCACTTCTTTCAAAAAGGCTGCCTTGCTAGATAACACTGGTGCACTTTTGCAACACTTGGACCTCTCTCTCTCTCTCTCTCTCTCTCTCTCTCTCTCTCTCTCTCTCTCTCTCTCTCTCTCTTAAAATTTACCAAACATGAAAACATTGGAATGAAAATGGATACATGGAAATAAGCTACTATGTTTTACCTCAGGCACCGTAACCGAACATTCACCATTAACGCCTTTCCAAAGAGCAGATGTTGGCATGTATTGTTAGAGCTGAAAAGCGTGCCATGGGTCGTGTTCTGAGCGGTGTTTTCGTCCAATGTGTGACACCGTTCCACATCTTCCAATTAGATGATTTTTTTTTAATAGGGGAATTTTTTGTAAAGGTCATAAGTAATTAACCCGGCTGCTTGGAGCCCCTTTTCCTTAAAACTCTCTATTTTCGGCTTTTTCCCTCCACGGACTTCATTAAATATAAGTGTTAGCATTGTCTACCTGTTGGTTTGTTAGGGCTAAAGACGTTAGTGGGGGAAACTTTTACGAGTTATCGGGGTTTTCATTTATTTATTTATTTTTAGTTAGGCCCTGTGTGCTTTACTGAGAAAGGAGGATCCAGACGTAATGCTATAATGAGCTAACATTCACTGGTGCAAACACCTTTTTCGACTATTTGATATGGATTTTTTGCTCATCGGTTGTACTCAGTGCCGGGTCAGTTTTATCCGATATAGACTAAGCCATTACATGGACAGTTAATAACACTTCCTCCCACCCTCTTGTGATTCAGTGTTTGTCAAACAACTATTTTAGACTTAGAAGGAACATGGAGCGTGGATTGTATTCTGCCTCACTTTTTTTTGTCGATATGGACAGAATAAATAATAAAAGTTAATAATAATAATAATAATAATAATAATAATAATAATAATAATAATCGCGGACACTTTATTGTGATGATAAAACTGATCAAACTCGAATGAACAATTTATAGGTTAGAATTTATACAGTCGTTTTTTCTGTTCCTCTCCTCCCCGCCAGCACGCAACCCAGGCTTGATCTAATATTTTCCATACGTGTGAGATCACAAAACTCACAAACACTAAATCAAAACCGGGGACACAACACGTCTTCAATAAAACACTATGGACCATCGAGAGGGAAAGAAATAAAATTAAAACCACATCACGTAGGAAATGCAATCTGTTATTACAACGTTTGATTACCACAGTGTTATTTGTTAGCGGGACAGACACATTGCATCTTCTTGTTGATGTGAAACAGGTTATGTTCCCCAAGTGTGTCGCAAAATCTAGACATCCCAACATATTAATTCTCATTCTCTCTCTCTCTCTCTCTCTCTCTCTCTCTCTCTCTCTCTCTCACTCTGCGAGCGCGTGCGTGCGTGTGTGTGTGTGTGTAAAAGGACCACTCTATCGAAGGCGACCGTTTCGATGAACAATAGAAAGACACCAATGAGAACATATTGAGAAGAAATAGAGCCATTGTACAAAATGACGTATTTTACTGTGAGAGAGTTCAGCTAAATTGCTGCCAACAGTGTAATGTTTTCCAGTCACAAACTTCTTTTAAAATCCAATTGGGCCAGCCATATTTATTACTAAGCAAAGCCAATGGTTAAAACGAACAACTTGGGGTCCTGGCACGTAACACCTCTGAATGCACAGACGACTAAACTGATCAACTGATGCACACAATAACAACAGCAAATAATTATTAGAAATTATTTGCAGAAATCTGGGGAATTCAGTACGATGTTCCAGGGACATTAGAGCCTCCAATATTACGAAATCAGTTTAAATGTGACGCTGCGTCTATTATAATAAACTCTCCATTTTCAATGTCTAACATGTAGCTACGTCATCCACAATACCCTCTCTAGGGCATTTTTCCCTTTTCTTGTGGGAGCCTTATGTCTATTTAAAGTCATTCGCTTCAAAACCAACAAAGGATACACCTAGAATCCCCAGAGACATGTAATTTAAACAGATCCCGAAACAAGGTGACGTGGTGTTTACACAGCTAAAATAAAGCTGATGGTTGGGTAATAGATTAGGCTGGATAATGTCTATAGGCTTGTAAATATAATGAAAATGCCAAGCCTTCGTGTGTTTCATTGTAATACTATAATACCGAATATTTCATAGTTGTACTTTGTACGGGCGCGGGGTGTCATAGACCACAAGACCATTATAAGGTAAATATCTAAATTACAAATTATCAATTTTATATATATATATAAAATATATATGTTTACATATATAATTTTATAGGTTACGAGTCGATATATATATATATATATATATATATATATATATATATATATATATATATATATATATATATATATATATATATATATATATATCGACTCGTAACCTATAAAATTTTAGTCATGATGAATTTCATTTTACACAATTTTATTATTATTATTATTATTATTATTATTAATAATAATAATAATAATAATACATACAAATGCATTTTATTTATGCTGTTCATGCTACGTCCACGTCCATTTTCTTTTCTTTGAAAGTTCAACGTTTACAACCATTTCCTAAATGTTTACAAAATAGTAAATTGTTGCAGCTGTTATGACTTAAGGAAAATAATGAACATTGCTGAATAACGCATAATGAAGTTGTTTCTTAAAATTTGTATGGAAAAAACATGGTTTATAGTAAACACAATATGTCCCTCGTTTCAAGAAACGTTTTCCCCCCATTCACATTCCATGAAAAGAACCTCAAAAGGTCTTTATATGTCTCCTATTTCGAGATAACTAAAAATTCATCAACAGTAGGCTATAGACGCGCTTGATAGTCTATTTCATCGCGGTTACCGCTACGGAACCCCTCAAAAAGCCAAATAAAAACGAGCAATAGGCTGCACGGCAGTAGTGTACGTTATTATGTAGCCCTTAAACCTACTGAAAGTTACTATTTTGGAAGAAATGTACATTAATACCTGAGTCTGATGCAGTCCACCTTCAAACCCATTTTAGGCTTTCTTTTTTCATCATTCCTTAGCGTGTTGGTGCTCAGATCAAATCCTTATGCCTTCACGTGGTGTATCCAGAATTTAGAGCAGGGATGCCATTCCTTTTTTTATCCAGATGGGGGAGACTGTCGCTGAGACCGTCGAATTCTGTGGATCCACACTGTCGTTTTCAGATGACCATTAACATGTTCAGAAACTTCAGCATGTCGTGCTAAGCATGTATCGAGTAAATATCCTCGCATTTGTAGGAACAGCATATTCAAAGACATGTTCAACGTTCAACATTCAACGTTCATGACGTTCTGGTCAAATGCCACTGGATGTCCCCGGTGAATGGATGGCAGTTAAGGCCTTACCTATCATCACCTTACCTAACAGTAATTTTTCTTTTTTTTTTTTTTAGATCGGTGGATGAACACCCTCTTCAGAGTTTGTGCTACAATTCGACTTGATGCATTCCATGTGTAAATGACCTCTTGTGAGCTCTGGTCACGAAAGATAGTGACACGGCCTCTTATTATTACCAATGGGTCGACTGTTAACTTTTACAAGTGATATTTTGTGAGCTAATAAACTGTACCTTCTTTACATCCTCAGGAAATACTGAGAACATGCTGTGATAACGCAACCTCTTGGAATTTAGTCAAGCCCTTATAGCCTCTATGGCATAGCTTGCTTGCAACGACAAAGGTATTGATTACATTAGATCTAAATTCAGAGCACACATACAGGCTACAGGCCTACTAAAAATATGCTTGAATGCAATTACTACGCCAATTCCCTGAACAAACATGTAGTTTTAACATATGGGTTCCGTGTAGGCCTAAGTAAGTTTGATTGTAAATTTGAAGGGGAAAATAAACTCCATCCAAAATGATTTTAAGAATCCACAAGTATTTATAGTCTATGGGTGCCTATGTTTGAATATCCCTTTCATCACTGACATTGCAAGTATTTTATAATGTGTTCAATATTTTATAATGGGGTTCAAAATGCTTTCACTAAATTGTGCATGCCAATTAATGCCAATTTTGTGCCAGTGCATGTTTTTTTTCCTTGTATAAAAAGCAAATAATCACAATGAACGTGCTTACCCTATTCGTGCCAATGTACCCTATTGTTCACTATACTGGCGTTTTATTAACTTCTTGTTCCCTAGTTCTCCACCATGAATAGTCATTGCCGTTGCAGAAAACACAACCCTTTACTACCGACTTACTGCCACATTTGAGTGTGATTTTCTCCATATTAAACAGTCTTGGCGTTATTTTGGGCACAGGACGCACGGAGTTCTGTGCGCAAGTTCCCCCTTTAATCGGAATTAGTCTGTTCAAGAGGTTAAATTACGCAGACGGGATGGCTCGCGCGCGGAGCAGCCTACCACAAATCGCGCCGACCAATGAGATCAGCCCATAGCTCACAGCGTAACCGGAGCCATTGACGTGGAGGATGCGTCAAATTAATTCAAGCAAACTTCTGCCTACTGGATCAGACAAATTTCGTCTTTAACGAATGAAGAACGGTTTTAAAACTTCGTTCAAAACAATTAAAAAATTTAGCTTCTTGGATAAAAGAGAACCGATCTCCGGATATTTCCAGGCTGATTTGGAGCGCCCTAACACTGCATGCAGCAGAGACGGTGCGTTCGGCCATTGAGGGAAAACTGTGTCAAGGAAAGCATCCCAACACAACAGGCAAATGGGTGAGCCTTCGTTCACATCACCATGCTTCAGTGGGAGAGAGATGATAGAAGCGGGACATGTTTTGCATGCCTGAATAACGCCAGAAATGACCGTAAATTCGGCGTTGAGTTCCAGTCGACCGTAGTACGCGTTTTCCCCCCCAACTTTTTATCTATGCAAGCACATTCAGTTAGCACGTCGACTGGGAATGCTAGTGTTTAAATCAACGAATGTGTTGTTGTAAGGTGTTACAAAATGAGACTATGTTCTCACTTTGTCTTATATAGGCTACTTCTCAGAAAGCAAACTGGTTACACTGGATGTTCATCATATTTTAGTCTGCTATTACTGAGCAGATGTGCGAATCCATGTTTTTTAGTACAATCAAGAATGCTATATTAATGTTTGTCGTGCTTTCTCCTCCAGAGCAAACCTATGGGGAGGTGAACCAGTTAGGAGGAGTTTTTGTTAACGGCCGACCTCTTCCCAACGCCATACGACTAAGAATAGTGGAGTTAGCACAGCTTGGGATCCGTCCGTGCGACATCAGCCGTCAACTCCGGGTTTCCCATGGCTGTGTGAGCAAGATTCTGGCGAGATACAACGAAACCGGCTCCATATTGCCCGGTGCGATCGGAGGCAGTAAGCCGCGGGTAACGACACCAAACGTGGTGAAGAGCATACGGGAATACAAGCAAGGAGACCCGGGGATTTTTGCCTGGGAGATTCGGGACCGACTTCTAGCAGATGGAGTATGTGACAAATACAACGTGCCCTCTGTCAGCTCCATCAGCCGGATTTTACGGAACAAGATTGGCAACCTCTCCCAGCCCAACCAGTACGAAAGTGGCAAGCAAGCTGCGTCACAGCCAAGTCTCTCTTACAATCATTTATATCCGTACACATACCCCAATGCGATGTCCCCTTCCGGGACCAAAATGAGTAATTCTGCGGGTGTCCCGGTCACCGGGGGACATGTTAGCATACCGCGAGGCTGGCCTTCAGCTCACACCGTCAGCAACATACTGGGCATACGTGCTTTCATGGACCCCGCAGGTGAGACTAAGCCCATCTTACTGTATACGAAACTATTACACTTTTTGAGGCTTACTATCTTCTCAACGAGTTTTAAATTCTGCAAAACATATTACAGATATTTCTGTTTATAATGCATGTGTCATATAATCGCTAACAGACTGAAAATAAAGCCAATTCATTTTGACATTTTTCGGTTAGGCCTCGCGAAAACGTTCGTGTAGGCCTCAATCAGTAAGACGTTTTCTCAGGAACGAATTAGCAGGATCTGTCTTGCATGTACGAGTCATGTTGCAGCATTTTACACTTTTGCAAAATAACCAGGCTTATATGGAAATTTTAATTCCGAAGAATTATAAAAGTCTATCGCAGCCATAGATAAAAGAAACATTCTTTATATAATATCTGCGAAATTAATCGGATAATTAATTTACGCACATCAGAGTATCTCCTTTTTTTCTAGAACGGTTCGCATTTATAATTATAAATAAATAAATAAAAAGGCACATATATATATATATATATATATATATATATATATATATATATATATATATATATATATATATATATATATATATAGGAAACAAAAATCATATTCAGGAAATTCAAAGGTTAGCTGTCAGATTTGACCTGGATATTGATCAAATTTATATAATTATAATAATTTTAATTTCATTGTTTCATTCTCTCAGATTCATATTTTTCATATTATAGTCCAGTGTGTTATCATTTATCACAATTATTAATTTCATCTAACGCGAAATGTCATCCAAGACTAAAGTGTGGGTTTTATTTGAAATGTGTTATTTACCTAGCTATTGCTGGCACTGAAGGCTACACACCGAAAATGGAGGATTGGGGTAGTGTGAACCGAGCAGCGTTTCCTTCCACACATGGAGTCAACGGAATAGATAAATCCTCCATTGAGACGGACATAAAGTACCCTCAGGTAACAGCTTTTTCACGCAGTCAGTACATTTGGCCAAACTGCAACTCATTATGGATAATTCGTGTAGTGGGCCTACTTGATCTGTTTTTCATTATTTTGGACTGATTGCATAATCAATCATAATGATGCTCATTAAGCTCTAACCGTTGCGTGCGTGCATGTGTGTGTGCGTGTGTGCGTGCGATGTGTGCATGCTATTTTCTTGTTTCCATAGCCTTCATCGACTCTGTCTAGTTATGTTGCGCCGTGTGCCTATTCTCCCTCGAATCAGTATGGTGTGTATAGTGGTGCAGCAGGCAGCTATGTGAGCCCCGGGCATCACTGGCAGGCTCAGGGATCAAGCGCTATGACCATCCATTCAGGGGACATCCACTCTGCCATGTCCTTCAAACACACAGCCCGAGACGGTAAGCATGGTGCTGTTTGAGACGGTTTTGCTAATAAATCCATATTCTGTATAAGATATAGAGCTGGTTTAAATCATTGTATATAATGGTGATCATAAGATGCGGACGACACAACACATTGAGGCAGAATTAATTGCATTATACAATAAATTAATTCTTTATACAACTTTCCTTTTTAACAAAAACAAAACAACAACACAAAAACAGTTATTTAGTTAAAATAACTAATTGTTTCTTGTTTTTGTTGTTGTTGTTGTTGTTGTTGTTGTTTTTTATAGGTTTAGGACGCCTAATATTTGTCTTTATGGTGAAATGATAATTTCAGCTTTAATACTTTTGTGGTTCACATCGTCAATTTGTTTTTGTTTAATTAATGCAATAATTTTTTCTTGGTTTTTAAGACACAGAATTGCATTGGCAATTGTATTGGCTTTATAATGCTTAATGTAAATTATTTGTGTTGAGATAGTTACAGGTTTTATGCTTTATTCGAACATTGAAAATTGGTAGTAGACTCCCGCTGCTTGAGAATAATTTGCAAGCGGTTTGCTGTGGAATAGGGAAAAAAAGTTCATGTCAGGTCAGTTTGCAGTGTTATGTTCTCAGCTGGAGTTTGCGGTGTATCTTACGTCATATGAGCTAACGAGAAGTGACATCATGAAAATATAACAGTTTATGAACATTATCTCTCTCTCTCTCTTTTTAAAATTAATGACATTCTTGCTGATTTTGGAGTCATACCCTGTTTACAGAAAAATCGACTGATTTCAGAAAGTTTTTATTTCCATTTTTCAGTTGACTAATTGAAATGATTTACATAAATGTCTAGAGCCGTTATTTTTTATTTCATTTTTTATTATATTTTTGTTGATATACCCAAACATTTTGTTTAAATCCAGTTAATTGATCCGCGAAGAATACGCAGTTCTGCAAATAGTGTTATTGTGGTCGTTATAAGCTTTCACTAGGTTTAATCGTCCTAATGACTGTCTAGTTGTGCAGTGCTAGAACAATAATTACAGCCTGTTTGCTCTCTAAATATGCCTCCTGTTTGTACTTCACAGGAGACAGAAAACCCCCGAGTCCCCTAAGTAAGCAACAACACGAAGTGCTCAGCATACACGGACTCAGCCTCCCTACGTCATCATCATAGCCCTGGATATTTTGTGTGGCCCGTGCAGCGTAAATTTTAGCAATACAATTGCCCGTTTCACGAACAGTAAGTTCAAACGCTACTTTTCCCCCCACGATGCAAAGAGCAATCTGCCATACATTCTTATTTTCTGAAACAAAATGAATGTAATGTTTTACTTTTATTGCAACTATGCTTTGTGCTGCGTTGAATGTTAGTAGGTTGATTTGTCTTTTGTCCCTCAAAATTCTTGTATGTTTGCGCTATTTATATATAGATAAAAACGACTGCAGTGCAAAATGCAAAACGAATTCTTGCCATTGTCCAGAATATCTTGACAATTGGGTAACGTTATTTGTTACATGTCCTCTTTTACTCGGGAAATAAATTGCAGTACCTTAATTACAGACAAATATGTGAACTGAGTAATTGTTAATGTAAATATTATAAATTCTTTAGTTATATATTTTTATAAATTCTTGTGTAAATACGCTGAATAAAGGCATTGTTCAATACATTGCTCCCAACTATGTCCTTATTGTGTACACTTTGAGTCATATAGGCTACTAATTAGTTTTAGGCTCATTTTTGCAAATTCCAGCTTTGGTGTTGGTTGGTATTTGGATGTGTCTTGTGTATTATCGAGTCCATCAGCCCCTGGGTTGGTGGTATCCCAGAATATCGTACAACGACCACAATTAGGTGCAAAAGTGCTGTTAATACTCAGGGTTGTTTTTCCCCCTCAAACAGTTCAATGCAGTATGCATGGGTGATAAAGACTACTTTGCTTTCCTCTGAACTGCATGCTTAATGGCGCCTAGCAGCGTTTGGCGCCTTATGTGATGCTATCTTGGCTTATTCTGGAATAATGCCACTAAGTAAAATATCGAATATCAAGTTGATTGACTTCCTTGATTCTCATATGTGTGCAAAGGTTTGGGATTAAACGGGCTACATATTTATTTATTTATTTATTTATTTATTTATTTATTTATTTATTTATTTATTTGTTTGGACATTTTTGAACTTTTTTGGGGACAGAGCTCTGGTCTGTTTATAAACTGTGAAAATGAAAATGGCTTAGGCGAAATGATGATATTTCAAATAATTATTCTGGTATGAGATAATAAAACAGTGTGCAAGCCTAATAGAACAGCTCGGGTACACTAAATGTTTGTAAAACAACGAAAAGTAAACGCACATTAATCCTTTTAGTTTTTTAGTGGGTTTTTTTTCTCGTTTTGTATTAATATACTGTTTCTACCATTTTTTTTGTTGTTGAATTATGATTTTATTCGCGATTTCATATGGATCCTGTTCAGGCCTATTCCAGCTCTATTAAGCAGTGAATACAGTTCAAGACAGTTTTCCAGTTTTATCTGGCATTTTGTTTTGCCCTCATTTTCAAAGGTCTTTGATTATTTTGCTCTTTTTTGTTTGTTTGTTTTTTGCATTTTATTATTTAGTAATTTATTTATTTTTTTTTGCATTTTTTTTGTACTATTTTTATATTTTGTAAGGTAAATCAAGTGGACGCACCGAACTACTTGTACGAACTCCGAAATTTCCTTTAAATTATTTTGTGCCATGACACTTGGTTATAATGTCTGCAGAATGAGCGTACACGAGCCGATTATTCCAACTGGACTGCTGTATGGGAAATCTTAATTTCCCGTTAAATTTGATTGGGATTAGTAATGCTATTGGCTGTCACATGCTATGTAGAAAAGGAGCTTTATGGTTATGCTGACGTAACGTATTAGTCCCTGTGCTTTTTATTTCCAAGCAGGCCTAATGTGGAAGATCACTGTTGTCTATTCAGCCGGAATGAAACCTTTTCATTTCTGGCAGCTTGCTTACATTTCCTGCATACCAGTTGGTGACTTTTAAAAACTTGATTATTTAAATAGATTTTTAAACGGCTTTAAAAGTTAGATTTTAAAAGTTATTTTACATTTATCCTTCCCAGACAGAGTACGGAATTCGTGCATCTAGGCCATCATTATCCTGCTTCAGAAATAGCTGTAGGTTTTATTAATATTTTAATTTTTAAAGCTATGTTATGTTAATACAGGGTCAGCAATTACAACAAAGTATGGTTACAGTTGCTTATTTATACACACGCATGCACACACTTTACATATAGCTACCGTTAAGGCATTGTTGGCAGACTGGCTTTAATCAAGTTCCCCTTCCAAAGCCTTAAACCGTCAAACTAGATATGTAAAATATAATTATATTTGATAAATAATAATAATAATAATAATAATAATAATAATAATAATAACAATAATAATTGTAATAATAATAATAATAACTGTTCACATCTGCATCCCTGGATACTTACAGGTGAACAAGGTATTACAGTAATTATGAAATAAAATAATATAAATACAAATAGTTAGCTTTTTTTTAAAAAGATTGAAACGTACTGTCGACCATTAACATAAGCAAACATAAATGCAGCAGAGAGAGAGAGAGAGAGAGAGAGAGAGAGAGAGAGAGAGAGAGAGAGAGAGAGAGAGATTTTATAATAAAGCTAAATAATGACAATAATGTTGAAAGCACAATACACTTTAGTTGACATTCGTGCGTCTGTAAACTTAAACGGCAGGTGGTTGGCAGTGCGCACCGGAGGGAATAAAATTTGTCAGTCAGTACATTGAGGAATGATTGCGTGCGGAAAGACGTTACTCGGTTCTCGTTGTTTGCAATCCCACCCGTAGTCCCAGGTAAACCATCTGAAATTATTCACAACCTTCCAAACACATTTCGAATAAGGTAACCACAATCTAACCAAAAACAGTTAGGGACAGTGACTGCTCTGCCAGCACTGAGGCTGAAACATTAGGTCTTTTTCCCCCCTCTTTTCTATGTAAATTTCAATGCAAGAATATTCCATTTATTAAAAAAATACATGTATTCTTTTTAGCTCAGTAGTCTAAACTAATAACAGGCAACTAGTCATTATTATGATTATTATGATTATTATGATTATTATTATTATTATTAGTAGTAGTAGTAGTAGTAGTAGTTTTTTCCCCATTGCCTTTATAATTGCCATGGAAATGAAGGTTCAACACTGGAATTAAGGCGCAACACGACCCTTTAATTATATCGTTTCACCGTTTCTGAGAGCATTCTTTTTAGTTGTCAAGAATTTTATTTTTCGTTTTTATCATTGTTCAGCCTATTCAGGAATCAGGATATGGATCAAATAATCAAACGTCTCAGGGCTTTTGGTTTTTCAAATCAAATATAGCCTAATAAAAACAAATAGAAAACTAAATAAAATAATAAAACGACTGAATTAAAGAAAATTATTTTGCGTAATAATAATAATAATAATAATAATAATAATAATAATCCAATCATCATCATCAGTGGTTTAAGGTAGCCTGCAGCATCGCAGAGATATGGTAAAATTATATATATATATATATATATATATATATATATATATATACACACACACACACACACATACATACATGCATACATATATAGTGTACTTATTATTATTATTATTATTATTATTATTATTATTATTATTAAACCACTTTATTAATTCTGCACGTTTCTAGGTCAAATGGTTCTTCATTATGGAGCGACAAAGGCTCATGGTCTTGCCGCTGACAGATTGACTGTCTGGAGCGTTTTTGACAGGCGGTTTGTGATGTGCGCTTTATCCTCACCCTAACTTTCACAGAGGCACTTAACGTTTCAAATGTCTTACTTTACATGAGGTACCTCACAGTCAGAATAGTGTCCTTCAGCAGCCATACTACATAGGTTATAGTTAGAAATGTAAATACCATTTTACTTATGCAATGCCAAACTTCATTTATTCATTTAACTACCACTGTAGTTTATCTCAATGCTAAATGTTTAATCCTTGTTTTGGAAGCTATCATAAACGTCTATATATTTGTTTGTTTAATCTACAACCGTTTTAATCTGTCGGATTAGGCAGATGTATAGTCAGTTAGCTTTATTTTGTGTTTTTAAGGTTGCCATCTTGTAGTAAGTATTAATTAATGTGCATGTTCCTCTCAGTGCCAGAAGAAAGGACAAGAAGGTTTGCTGTATACTGTAGATTCCTTTAGACATAATCTTTGATACTTGTTGCAGAAGATTGAGTGCCATTCTGTTATTGGTGACAAGGGAAGACAAGACAAGAGCTGTAGTAATACCATGACTGTATCACTAAAAGAACTGCGCAGCCAGAAGCACAGAAATAACAAATGTGTCAACCATGAACATCATATGTTATGTGGTTCTAATTTGTAAATGCTGAAACTCACAGACAAATCAGTGTCTGTTATGGTATGAATACTGCAACTACATCAAAATATATGCTAATGTTCTGTCTATTATTGAACTCAGAGCTATATAGATATGGGCTTTGAGTGTTTATTACATAACAGCTGTAAGAATTCAGGAGAGATGCTCAAAACAGATATTTCTTAACAACCATTGGAATTTATTGTATACAATTTTGGTTGAATCTTCACAAATCTTCGTTTAATGAGTTCTACTCATGCAAGAGGCATACTACTCATGCTGTAATGTTGTTTTGTGTCTTGGGTGCATTTGTCATTCTCTTCTCCATGTCAAACTCAGGTGTACAGGGAAAAAAAATGCAGTTTAACAACTAAAGCATAATAGAATGTATTTTAACTAAAGTACAACACAAAGAAAAATAGTCAGACCTTGGGAAAACTAAACAAAATGTATGCCTGTATGTATTTCAAAAAGTTAGCTTGTTTTAAAAGTTATATAGAGAATATAGTCTGCAATAACATGCAAAATATGCAAATATTTTAAGAAATTATCTTGGTGTATCTGAAACTTGTTCATCGCTAGGTAACTAGGAAGCTAACAAACTAGAATGATAACAGAGTATACAGTTAGTTTTTTACTTGGTTAAAAAGCAAAGAAAAGAACATTGTTTCCATTTTATTGTCTGAGGATACATGGATAAGCTAGAAATTATGCATGTGCCACAAAATATACTTTTTAAAATAATAACTATATATGACCCATCTAATTCAATTCTTCACATTTCAGTCAGGACCTGTTTTCCTCAAGGCACTACAGCACAAATTGCATTATACATTTGAAAAGGTCTTAAGTTTGAAGCTTGGACATGACCTGTGCCAGAAGAACATCCAAGAAAATGACAACAGTTGAAGAAAACCTGCATAGGATATTTTTTTTTTTTTTTTTTTTTTTTTTTTTTTTTTTTTTTTTTTAGAGAAAATGACTCTTTCAAGCTCTAAAAAACCCAATGAAAGGGAAATCCTCTTACTTTAGCCAACTATCTTTCATTATACTTCCTGGTGCTTTTATGAATAAAGAGATTAATGTGCAGCAATCAGCAAATGCAATGTACAATCACTAAGTGAGAGAGAATGTTTTGGTGTTAAAGGCCATTTGGGAGCTGCAAGCTTAAACAGATACTAATGGTGATGAAACAAAACTCAACTGTTAAGCAAAACAATGAGAAGAGCTATGCCTTTACAACATCTGAAGTGGACTTCGGCATTTAGTGGTCGCTGTCATGTTTGAATCATTTGTCATTGTCTCCTGTGTGTAAGGTAAAAGTTGAACTGATTCTTTAGAGAGAAGAGCTCATCTTATGCTTATGACAAGCCATTTCCACATTAAATGGTTTGTACACTTGTCTGAATTCCTGGCTTAAACCTCTCTCTGTTTCACAGGCCTGCACTCTGCAAGCTAGCACTGAATAAAATTGATGGAAGACCAATATACTGACTAAATTTACAATGATAAAAGGCAAACAATTAGAATTTATAACTTGAATGCTTGCCAAACTGGTTTACATGTTAGATTAATGCAAAAATAAATTGCCAGTTAGATTTTATACAAATAAATTCTTAGGTATTTGTAATATTAGAGCGAATCTGTATGCAAATATCCATCCATTTTCTATACCACTTATCCTACTACGTCGCAGGGAACCTGGCACCTATCCTAGGGAGCATGGGGCACAAGGCAGGGTACACTCTGGACAGGGTGCCAATCTGTCGCAGGGCACAATCACATACACATTCATACACTACAGACACTTTGGACATACATACCATGCATGTCTTTGGACTGGGGGAAGGAACCAGAGTTCCCGGAGGAAACCCCCACAGCACGGGGGGAACATGCAAACTCTGCATACACAGGGCCGTGGCGGGAATCGAAACCCCCAACCCTGGAGGTATGAGGCGAATGTGCTAACTACTACGCCACCGTGCACCCATTTCCACAAATATGCCACTGTGAAATAGTGACCCTTTATATTTATGTTTTACTACACACAATTATTATGTCATGTGTATTTTGTCAACATTTTTATACATAGCATAACACAAACACCATTTTTATACATAGCATAACACAAACACCACCATTTTCCATACACAGAATCTGAATCAAGATTTATTGGCCAAATTCACTAGAATATCTAAGGTAGATATAGAGCTTGTAGAGCTCTTGTTGTGCTTATAGACATTACATATTACAATAACATAACTAGAACATACACAACACTGGTAATATAACACACATTTGCTATGAACTGAAGTGGATATTATATACAACTATTGCACTGTATGTAAAAAAAGAAAAAGAAAAAGAAGAATAAGAATTGTGCATGGATAAATATGGCACAGAAAATGTACTGCATCTTAAACACAAAACACAATGCAGTCACTGACATGCTCATCATGTTTGTTATGCAATGAAAGGTTCATATGTAAATTATATACTTCACAGTATACATAATATACTTAGGAAACTAAATCATAGTAGTATTTATAGCAACACAGTTCATTCCACTATCCAGGGTGTATTCCTGCCCAGTTTTCTCAGAATAGGCTCTGGCTTTACTGTGACCCTGACCAGGATAAAGTAATTACTGAGGAAGAATGAATGGAATTATGTGTAAGCCAAATTTTTAGGAAAAACAAACTTCAGTGGATTTCACACAAATGAAGCGGTAAGAAACTCTAAGACTTGTAACCCCACCTCCAGCTCTAACCCAAACCATTCAAAGCTAAGTTGGGGTGTAAATTTTGATTGAATTATAGGCAGAAGACTGTGGTTATAACAGAATATTGTAATAAACTGCTATCCATCGTCAAATCTATTAATAAATACAATTTAATTTAGAATTAATAATATCTACCACTGGCAGTATGATGTTAGCTACTGGGCAGTAAGTGAGCACTGCTTGCATGCATACAGAAAGGCAGAGAGTTTCACTGATGAAGATAATAAATGGCTCCCTCCCATGTTCCAACTTGCCATGGAAACTCACCACATTAACCAGATACTTTGAAAGTTGAGTCAGACAGACAAGATGATGAAATTCATCTTCTCCAATTAAAACATAGCATTTCATGTCATCTCCGCCTTCCCCTCCTCTGCGGCCTCACACACACTAATCCGGGGATGGATTTGTTTTGCAGACGTAGTGATACCATATATATGCAATAACCACCAGTTCCCCTTGAATGTAGATGACTAAACCGGCTTGAAATATTTGAGATGTTTGCATACTAATTAGAAATGGCTCTTTTTAGCACACAACCATCAAAATGTTTCGTAAACTAGTAATACAACCTAATGTTTCTGTGTTCTATTAGCATCAAGTATGTAAACAGCAACAATTTGTCATGTTGCATATGCCTGGTTGATAGAAAATATGCATCCCAAAGAGACACGCACAGAGAGAGAGATTCTTGTGTCTTTGTCAGTGGCTTTTACTGTAATATTTTCTCTCTGTATGGTGAAGATATATTAGGAAGGATCTAGACAGTGGCTAGTGCAAAACTCCCCATAATTTTCAGCAACTAGAGAATTAATCTTCTGCCTAGATGGCCATCTGTGTTTTATTTAAATGTGCTGTGCTCCATGCTGTGTCAGACATGGCTGCAATACTATTGAGCTGTACAGCATGGGATTTAACTGTCTCTCTCAAGTTTTGGCTCCGGTTCTTATGAGGTGATAATAAGACAATGACTTCTCTCAGAAATATATCCCTGTGCTTCACCACTGTCCTGTCCATTGGCTTTAGAGATGGGATTTTATCATATTCTAATATTTACAAAATGAAAGAAGATACTTTTCTTAGCCTATTGGGTCTTAAACTTATATTAATCCATGTGTCACTAGACATCTATATAACATACAACATACTATAATAAGGAAATATTAAAGCGAATAAATAATACAATGTGGAATTTTCTAACCTGTTCCTAATGCTAGAGTTAACAGTGTCCATTTACAGAACTGATCTCATTCAACAAACTAAGAAAACATGTTAAATAAAGTTGTCTGTGTGCACCCATATATTAGTAGGAGACATGCAGAAGTACCCTGTATGCTAGGAGCAACGCAAATACACACGCACACACACACACACACACACACACACACACACACACACACACACACACACACACACACACACACACACACACACACAAACAGAATAAAAAAGAGACCTATCCACCAAAAAAAACAAAGCATAAGAGAATAACTTAATTTTAACAAATAATAGTAGTAAGCATTAATTGAAGGGGCCCAAGCAGCTTTAAGCATTCTATATGTATGTATAAAAAATTAAAAAAAAAAAAAAATCATGTCTAGTTGTTGATATGGTGATACCTTCTGTAAGGAGATGTTTGTTTAGCATTTATGAAAGGAGTCTCCAGTGTCAGTGCTTTGTAACATTCAGAGGTAAAGCAGTAATTTTAAGTTTTCTAACCTGGGAAAGACTTCAGATCAGAGGGCTCTTTTGTGATTTCTCAGTAACATGACCAGCTAGAAAAAAGGAAACAGGCTGGTGAGGGAACACCTGTTTATACCTGTTACATTGTAAGTGATAACAGGAACTAACATTTCTGCAGACATACTAAAACATTAAAGGTAACTATAAACATAAAAAATAATGAGATTCAGCATATTTGTTCATATTTGCTTATATCGTATTCAGCATATAGAAAAAAGATTAGTTAATATTTTGTTGCCATAGAGGTAGTGTCTAATAGTGATGTTGGGATTGTTTGATCACAAAATACATCCATTGTTTGTTAAATTTTTACTGTAATCATCTTTCTCTTGGACATACAACATTGACTTATATTGACTTAATTATGTTGCAGGAACAATTGTATTTTTAAGGTTGATATATTTCTTATTATTAGATTTAATCCAATATGTGTATGTAAAAGTCACTAAAATGCACTTATTACAGTTTTTCACAAATGCTTACAGATTATTGTTACACACTGGTGTACAAATTTCTCAATAACAATAAAAGCCATGGAGAAACAAACCTCCTTACATACTTTAGTAAAGCACTTCATAGAGTGCCTAACCTCAGATTTAATGATAAACCTCTGAGTTTTCTTGGGGTATAGAAAAAAGAACATAAAACATTTGCAAATCAAAGAAAGAAAATTGCACACAAAGGCAAACTCTCAAAAGCGTTTCTCTATCCACCCCAATCTCTACATAAAGAGACAAATGAAGCCAAACTGTTTATTTCTATAGACAATATCATGCAAAGCAGAAGAGACAACCCTAAATATCTAGACTTATGGAGAAAAGCCACATATTTGTTTAATGTAGGTAATGGCTACAATTTTCAACCAATTAGCTTTTAAACAGGACAACTGGACATCAATGCACATATGATGTACACATTAGTGTTGGGTCTTAGTCCACCTTTCTCGAGTTCTAGTCTTAACCAATCAAGCCCGAGTCCAATTCCACAAGCGGCCAAGTTGGACTCAAGTCCGAGTCTTTTAGGGCCAGAATGTAATTAAATTGAAAAAAGATTTGAAATTGCAATTGTAAACTCAACAGCTTCAGCTTGAGCTGTTAAATTAGTATTTTAACCTTCACAAACCAATAACAAACATAAAAAAACACTATTACATCTTGCCATTGCCATTTAAAATTTTTATTTCATATCATCAGCACCTCAACTAGTTTCCTATCAAAAATGGTTTTAAAAAAGGGATATAGGGGTATATGTGGAGCTTTTATTATATTAAAAGTGTATGAAAAGACATAATAACCTGTTTCATTATTGTTTCACACTATTTTGTGTCCTCCAGTTCAAGTTGACATTTCAATTATTTGATGTCTCTCCCCCACAGTTAGAGAGAGAGTACAGAGTAGAGTTACATTTAGCAGCATATCATAACAACAAGCTTCAAACTTTATTATTGGTTTTAATTTTTCTATAAATGACAACAAACTCATTTCTGAACACAGCTCTGTTCCGGGGTTATGATATTTACTACATTAAAAATTACATTTCACATTTTACTTGAAATTCAAGACTGGAATCACCAAATGCTAATGTGGATGGGAGATATGACTACAATCTTATTTCACAATAATGATACATTTTCTCAGGTAGGTCTTTCCATAGTTGTGGCTGAGGGTGATAAATCAACCTTCTGGCTTGAGAAAGTGGAAACAAGACTGCAAATAGGAATCTCCCAAAGAGTGCTGTCTAGCAGGGATATTATCTCCAGAAACCATATTTGAGCTGGCCAATAAGGTGCTACTAGCAGCAGTTGTAGACGGTCTTGGCAAACTCACGCTAGAACTTGTGGAAGCAGAGCCATCGGAGAAAGGCATACAGACATGACAAGTGTGAACCAGCCCCAGTGGTGTGGGAGGAGGAACCACAGAGGGAAATGGGTTGTCTCCTTGGAGGTGAACACATCCACTTCTGCTTGGCTGAACCTCTGCCATACAGACTCCACCACTTGTGGATGGAGCCTGCAATCTGTGGGCTTCAGCCCCTGCCTCGACAGAATGTCTGCCCCCCACATTCCAGTTGCTCAGAATATACATTGCACTCATGGACAAAAACTTTCCCTCCGCCCAGAGAAGAATTAGTTGCAACTGCCTGAACAGGGGTGTGAACGTAACCCTCCCTAGTGGTTGACATATGAGACCACCGCTGTATTGTCTATCACAACTAACACATGGTGACCTCTTAACTGAGGAAGAAAAAAATTCAGTGCTAGGAATAAGGCCCTCATTTCTAGGCGATGTATATATGCCACTCTAGATGAGGGCCGCTCCAGAGACTTGAGCTGGACAGCTGTCTAAGACTGCACCCCAGCCTGTGAGGACGGTATCTGTCATTACCATCTTGCAATAAGGAGGCACCCCTAGAGTGTGGCCCAATGCTAGAAACAGGGGACACCTCCAAATTCTCAGAGTACATAGACATTGCTGTGTGACACTGATTACTCAGACTTTTCAGCCAACACTGAAATGGTCTCATGTGCAAAAGGCCCAATGCTATGACACTGGCTGCTGCTACCATAAGCCCCAACAGTCTCTCGTAGATACTGGAGGGGATGCCCAAACCCAGCTTTATCTTGCTCAATGTTGATAGGATTGACCCTATGCGTGTTGGGGATAGATACTCCCTCATCATAGTTGAATCCCATAGAACCTCTATAAAGTCGTCCTCTGCACTGGAGAAACCATGCTTTACTTGAGGTTCAAGCTGAGCTCCAAGCTCCTCATGTGGGAGAGAACAACATCTCAAGGTTGAATCGCCAACTCCCTGGATCACTTTGGAATTAACCAGTTGTCCAGGTAGTTTAATACACGAAAGTGGTTTAGGGGCCAAGCTCTGAACTGGACCTGATAACCCTTTTATATGGTGAACAGAACCCATAGAGACACATTTGGCAGTAGTTTCCATGCTGCCAGATGGTCCTTTAGTGATGCTGACTTTTCCACATTCTGTTGGTGGGAAAGCATCAGATTTTCATTGCCCTGTGACAGCTCGTTGACCTGAGAAGACTGAAAACTTGGGACGGCATTGGCTAGGGGGGTCTACAGTAATACCGGGGGCTAACTGCTCTAACAACCTCATGTCCACTGATACCTCCCTCTGCGGCCCATCAGGACTGCTCGTTCTTTGCCTGCTTGGCATTAATGATCATTCTTATATCAGGCCTACTAGCAGTCTGTGACCATCTGGTCCCCCTGGTGGGTCACCACACTCACCTTCTGCAACACTGCCATTGTATGCAGTGACCCACAAGTGAGACTCGCTGCCACAAAGGCTTTGCCAACAAACCAAATTCCCTGCTATCGATGGAGAGAGGTAGCTCACAAGTGCCTCCCCTACCTTTGGTATAGCCAAATACCCATACTGTTCATTTCCTGTTCATAAATATGGCTGGTGTATGGTTTTCCCCAGAAGCATGGTATTTCATCATGCACTTCTGAAAACAGGGGAGTTTTCTGTGGTATGAGGGAGATTTAAATTCACAGGGGAGAAAGTGCTCATCCAGCCTGATTTGAGCCACTTCCTATAACCTAGACTATTTATGTATTTCTTTAATTGTTTTTCTACTGCCCTAGTGATCACTTAAAGCAGCTCTTTATGTGATGGAAAGCTGCTCACCATTTTGGGGCACTGGCTCCCCACTCTGGCTCCTCAGAGTCAGAGAGGGTGGGTTGAATCTCCATACTGGAAAGAGGGGGAAAAAGGATCTGGAGGAAAGAGCAAGAGAGCAAGAGCAGTGCTTGTCTCCAGTTCCTCCTCCAGATCCATACAGGATCCCCAGGCCCCAAGGCTCCAAAACCCAACTCCCTTTGGCTGAGCAGAGAGCGAGCTGAGAGCAGAGCTGCCTAATTGTGAAGTGTTCCCAGACCCTTCACACAGAAAGTGTGTCCGCCTGTCCCCTGTAATAAAACCGGACCAATGAGTAACAGACTTCCTTAACTCTCTCTGACTCATACTTGCAAAAAGGTGAGGGACAGAAAAATAAAGATATATGATGACGTGGTTTACAGGTGCTGTTTTATAATCACTTGACACACAAAATGCCATGCCACCTTACTATGGCAGACCTATAAATAGGAGTGATTACACACAGACTTAAGATACACAGACTTCAGGTCATACGTGAGGATGCTTCCCACAGCGTGAACCTCACACAACGTTGAGTTCCCTTTAAAAGGGAACTCAATTTCGTACTTGCATGATGAGGTGCTTTTCTGTGCGCATGCTTCAAGCGTGTGCACACAGAAAGCCCTCTGGTCAGGAAGGGAGACATTCATTAATTTCCTGTTATCTTAATTTTATGTTGTCCAATTTTTTTCATCTTTCGTTTCATGTTGTAACGTCTTGGACCTATTGGTGGTTAGGATGGATGCAAGTGCAGATAAGAACTTTTCATAAAAAGAGGCAGGCAGACAAATCCAAATCATGAGGCAATAGCATGGTCAAATACAGGCAATGGGTCAGGCAATCTGCATACAGGCATAAACGAGGCAAGGCAAGAATCAAGAATGAGGAACAAGATCAAAGAACATGAATCAAAATGAGGAACAGGGTACAAATTCTTGGTATGGTGATAACACTAAATACTTCGCAAAAGAGTAAATGCCTCGAAAGTCCCTTTTTAACTGTGTTGTGATTGTGTGTGAGATTGGATGCAGGTGTGCATAATTGGAATGAATGAGTGTTCTGGGAATTGTGGTCCATGGTGGCCATGTTTGTAGGCCACAGTGCAGGATGGGAAATGTAGTCACTGGTTGGCTATGATATGACAGAAACTCCCCCAAGGGCGCTTCCCCCTAAGTGCCAAAATATACTCCCTCCCCCGGTGGTCCTGGCCATCTTGGCAAAATGTTCACACAGCCTCTCAGGTTCCAATGCAGGCATTGTCCAACAAGTAGCAGGTTCCTCTTGGAGCCAAAGGAACAGACATGGGACTGGGGCTGGTTCACCGGGGTCATTAGGTGAGACCTAGACTTTGGAGTTGTGTCATCAGCTTTAGATGGGGGCTTGACTTGGTGTGGAGCGACATCCCCAGCAGAGCAGGGAGGCGGATTGACATCCTCAGTGGAGCAGGGAGGCGGAGCGACATCCTCAGCAGAACAGGGAGGCGGAGCATCGTCCTCAGCCACGCCGAGAGGCTGAGTGTCGTTCTTCACTGACTCAGCCGGCTGAACTTGGTTGGCTGTGTCACCAGACTCAGGTGTAAGCAGAACTTGGTTGTCCGTGTCAGCAGACTCGGGCGTGATTAGAACTTGGTTGTCCGTGTCAGCAGATTCGGGTGTAATTAGAATTTGGTTGTCCGTGTCAGCAGACTCAGGCATGATCAGAACTTGGTTGTCTGTGTCAGCAGACTCAGGCATGATCAGAACTTGGTTGTCCATGTCAGCAGACTCAGGCATGATCAGAACTTGGTTGTTCATGTCAGCAGACTCAGGCATAATCAGAACTTGGTTGTCTGTGTCATCTAACTCGAGCGTGAGCTTAACTTAGTTATCTGTGTCAGCAGACTCGGGCATGATCAGAACTTGGTTGTCCGTGTCAGCAGACTCAGGCATGATCAGAACTTGGTTGTCCATGTCAGCAGACTCGGGCTGTATCTTGGTTGAAATCTTGATTGGTCGTGACGTTGGTTTCAGCTGTGAGCAGAACCTGGTTGGTCATGATGTTGGATTCAGGCATGAGCAGAACCTGGTTGGTCATGACGTTGGCTTCAGGCACGAGCAGAACTTGGTTTGTCGTGACGTCAGGTTCGGACGTGAGCATAACCTGGTTGGTCGTGACATGTCGGTTTCAGGCATGAGGAGAACCTGGTTGGTTGTGACGTCAGTTTCAGGCATGAGCAGAACCTGGTTGGTTGTGATGTCGGTTTCAGGCGTGAGCAAAACCTGGTTGGTCATGATGTTGGCTTCAGGCATGAGGAGAACCTGGTTGGTTGTGATGTTGGTTTCAAGAGTGAGAAGCTGTCTCTTCGACCTCGGACAGGAACTTGGCTTGAGAAGCCGTCTCTTCGACCTCGGACAGGAACTTGGCTTGAGAGGCCATCTCTTCGACCTCGGACAGGAACTTGGCTTGAGAGGTCGTCTCTTCGACCTCGGACAGGAACTTGGCTTGAGAGATTGTCTCTTTGACCTTGGACAGGAACTTGGCTTGAAAGGTCGTCTCTTTGACCTCAGACAGGATCTTGACTTTATGTTGGAGCTCTGGAGATGAGACAACCTCATGGGTCTCATGCTGGGGCTCTGGGGAGAAGGTCACCATGTTGACTTCTGACTGAGGCTCTGGAGCAGAGACTACCTTGTGGGTCTCAGGGTGGAGCTCTGGAGATGTGACTACTTCGTGGGTCTCCTGCTGGAGCTCTGCAGGTGAGACCACCTTGTGGATCTCAGGTGGCGCTCTGGAGAGGGGGTCACCACAGTGACCTCCGACTGGGGCTCAGCAGGTGAGACAACCTCGTGGCTCTCAGTTTGGAGCTCTGGAGATGAGGATGCCACATTGACCTCCAGCTGGAGCTCTGCAGGTGCTCTCTTGTGGAGCCATTTGTGGCCACGCCAGTTGCTCTTGAAACATTCCTGAGAGCAGAAATATGATCCATGGATCCCAAGTTTCCTGCATGTAGGACACTGTAGAATGGCCTCTTTCCAGCAGCCCTAGGTCTTGCAGGATGGTGTTACCTCCATCGCCAGTCTGTCGACCTGGGGCTGATCTGTGGAGACCCTCATGTCGGCCAGCTCCCTCTCGTAAGAAGAGGTGAAAGTCGGAGAGGGTTCATCTGTTAGGCTGGGCCTTCCTAATATTTTCTCCAGGTCAGGTTTGAACCCTGAAATTAAAGAAACACCTGAAATTAAAGTTTGGTTAGGGTTAGTGTTAGGGTAAGAATGATGGAGAATGAGAAACAAGAAACAAGATCAAAGAACATGAATCAAAATGAGGAGTAGGATACAAATGCTTGGTATGATGATAACTCTCAATACTTCACAAAGAGTGAATACCTCGAAAGTCCCTTTTTAAACTGTGGTGTGATTGTGTGTGAGATTGGATGCAGGTGTGCGTGATTAGAATGAATGAGTGTTCTGGGAATTGCGGTCCATGGCAGCCATGTTTGTAGGCCGCAGTGCAGGATGGGAAATTTAGTCACTGGTTTGCTGTGATATGACACATATTATACATAACATGAACTGTACTTGGAGAGTCCAAAATGTGCAAGTCTGTGTCAAGTTGGAGTACAAATTTACCCGAGTGTGTGACAAGTCTGAGTTCATTCATAATTGGACTCAAGTGCAGACTCAAGTCTATGTCCGGGAACAAGTACCCCAACTCTAGTACACATTACTGAAGGCTACTAACTGAGAATGTTGGTGGAAGCAGAATAAGCAAAAGGAGAGTTGGAGAAAGTTAGATAATGAGAAGGAGTAGGAGGAAACTTTCTCTCAAGAAGACAACCTCAAACAACCTCAAATGAAATTCAGGTTACACTAGTTGACCATCTTATCAGCTGTGATTTGATCAGCAGCAACATTGTTTGAGAACACAACCGTCTCTGTCTGTATAGAAATTATCTTTTCTTTATAAATTGATTAATTTCTCTTTTTTGCTCCTCCATATGTTCAAGTTTGTAAATTTCATTCAGTCGTTCATTCATTAATTCACTGTACATATGTTGGGGATTTTAGCAATAACTTGCAAACACTAAAAGTACAAATTTAAAGTGCACCTTTTTTTTGCTTTTTATTTCAGATATTACCTTTCATGTAGTGTTAAATAGCTTTTTGCAAATGTGAAAAAGTCTGCAATGTTTCAAAAGTCAAAAGTGCCCAACAAATGTAGTTATTGACTCCCAAAAGAAAAAAACAATTCTTAACAGCTGAAATGAGTCGTTAGTAATTCCAGACTTACTTCCTGTATATAATTTGGTAACAAAAACCCAACCTCTGGTCTTCATTGGCTGATCGCGAACAAAGTGTACTTTGACCCACCCTCAAACACTACAGTTGAGGTTGCATCCTGGAAAAGTTAGGTTCATGTCTAGAATACGTTGTTTTCTGCACTGCAAATCAATACCACTTTACATTGTTTTCCAATAGATGTAGAGGCTGTAAAGCGTCAGGGGTTAGAATTCATTTTAAAATGATACCACAGCAGTTCAACTCTGATTTTTTTTGTGTTCAAGTAATTTCACTGACAACTGCTTCTCAAATCTAGCTGAAGTCAACACAGGATTTGTGAAATGATTATTCATTAAAGATGGGGCCATACCCACTTTAATTTGGACCACCTTCCCCCTCTGGATCACAGCCTGTAAGTATGATTAATTATTAATGTATATATTGTCTACCGAGTGTTCCAAATGTGTAGTTTTGTGTTGTATACAAGTACAGCCAATGCACAGCTGATAGCCTGTTATCTGTTAGCCCTAATAACTCATGTTATTATCAAACTACATATAAACTTTCCACTGAGAAACGTCCTGTTCTCATCCTGCTTGCGATGGTGGTTCGGGTTGATCTTCCAATGTATCACTATCAGACTCGGGCTCAAATTGGTAAGGTAAAACCGACATTATTATGTATATGGTAAACTCGGCTATGGTAGTGGGCACTTCCTTTCCGACACGCACTATAAGGTCCTGTTTACACTAGTGCGTTTTTGTTTTAAAATGCATAACTTTAGCTACGATTACACCTGACGTCTACACTACTCCTGCATTTTTGATCCTCGAAAACTGAGACTTTTGGAAATGCAGAAGACCCCGTTTTAGTTTGAAAACTCCAGGCTCGTGTTTCACTGTAAACAGACCGAAATGACGATTTTTTAAAACGTAGGCATGGCTGCCCACATTCGCCCACTGATTGGGTCTTCTGGATTATTGCGTATCCTTCCCTGATTCGTCAAGTCCCTACCATATGACCAATAAACAACCTTGAACCGCAAGCTTTGCTGGCTTTGTCATCATTCTTAGCAATCATTGTGCAGTTAAATTCTGTATTGTATAATACTGCAGCTGCCTACATGCACAAGAGGCAAGCTATGATTAGAACAATCGGCAACAAATCTCATTTCAAGCGATGTAAGCCCTACATGGAACACCGGTTTGGACTAGCAACCAAGTTCCTGTTTACACTTGTATGAGCATGCCCAGTGTGCATGAATAATCATGTAACATGTGTTTTCAGTTGTGTAATGTGGACCGAGATCATTTCTGAAACACAGCAGAAACGCCAATGTGAACGAAGATGATTTTCATTTTAAAACGAAAACGCACTAGTGTAAACAAGGCTTAAGGGGTAGACCAATCACAACAGACTGAGACATCTGACCAATCAGAATGGAGTAGGCTCTCAGAAAGGAGGAGTTTAGAATGAAGGAATCCTTTAATGAGTTGTTTGTGATCTTGGGGGGGGGGGGGGGGGGGGGGTAAAGCTGCAAATGTAAATTATGAGAAAATTAAAGTTAGGCACCTTTACAAACTATAATAGGTGCTCTTTAAGAAATACACCAGTAAATAAATAATTACATTTATAGTTCATTGTGGAAATTTATGTGAAAAATGTGATTGGCTTTTGGGTGTGAACATATTTTATTTTGAAGAGAGTGTTCATGGTTTTGGAGACAGCATTTGCTTGCAATATAAATGTGCTGGAGCATTTGAGAACTGAAATATGTCCAATAGTTAAACTGAGATTTAGGACGTTGGAAAGGGAGCGATATCCTCAGCAGAGCAAGGAGGCACAGCAACGTTCTCAGCAGACCAAGGAGGCAGAGCGATGTCCTCATGGAGCAGTAGGGTGGTGTGATGTCCGAAGTACAGCAGGGTGACATAGTGACGTCCAAGGCGGAGCAGGGAGATGGAGTGATACCCATGCTGAGGCCATAATGGTGCGGCATCCTCAGCAGAGCAAGCAGGCGGCGCAATGTCCTTCGCGGAGCAAGGAGGTAGAACCATGTCCGGAGTGGGGCAGGGAGGGTGGGAGATGGTTCTAGTTAGGTCGAGAGCCCCTTCCTCAAAAAGTTTCTTGAGGGGGCGCATGGCGTCAAGCCAGTCCATACTGGCTCTGAATGAACCTCTTCTCCCTTCCCACAGCAGGTGGTTCCTGGGAAGGACAGCTTCTTGGATGGTGAAAAAAGCAGCTGCATCTATGTTCTCAGTCAGTCCTTCTGTCAGGGATTTGAAGAGGCAGAGGATGCAAGTGCAGATTTTATTTATACAAAGTGCAAACACATCTGTAAACATGAAAACAAGAACCATAAACCTGAACAGATACAGGCAAAAACATGCAGACTATGAGCGAGGCTGTACACAAACCTGACAACAACTAAAGCTTGACAATAAGATGCTGAAACAGAGGAACTGTACATAGTGGTGCTAATAAAGGTGAAGGGAGACACAGGTGAGATTTATTGAAAACATGTGATGTGCTGGGGCTGATGGGAAGTGTAGTTCAGTGCCCCTTTGGCACTATCATGACAACCATTCACAACCTGAAATTGTTCCTCACATTTAAGGATTTGGAGATTGTCAACCATTCCGCTTTATTACACATCCTCTTATTTATGTGCTTTAATGTTGTGAATTCTTTATATTTCCAGATTTCTTGAGTTAATACTGATGTCTGGTGAAAATTTCATATGAATAGCCTCATTGGAAATATATTTACTGAAAAAAAATTCCAATATTTCCCCCACTGTAAGTCCTATTTAAAAAAAATTAAAAATTTCTGTGGTAAGGTGATGCAGAGGCACGCTTTTTCTGTATTTCTCATTTATTTATTTTTTTTTAACTTTGCTATTTTGTATCTTATCTATCTGTGAATTATTCATATTATTAATATTATTATTGTTATATATTATTATTATTATTATTATTATTATTATTAGTAGTAGTAGTAGTAGTAGTAGTAGTAGTACCTTTTTATCAGTTTTGTTTCTAAAGATTATTTTATTAACCTGGGTGATTTTGTTTGTGCTTCTGTACAGCACTTTGGTGAACATTTGTTGTTTTTAAATGTGCTTTACAAATAAACTTGACATGACTTTTCTTTATTTTTATCAGGAGATATCAAGAATATATTATTTATTGACATTTGCTCTCTGAATGATTTATCAAAGTCAGAGGTACCAATTCCTTCACAATATATTAATCAAATATAATCCTGACAATGCTTAAGCAATGTACAACCTAGAGTTTAAAAATTTTTTAGATTACTACACAGTGATTTGTCACATGCATATCCTGGTCTGACAGAGGTGAAGTGTACATATCTGTTTGCACTGACACACACCATGACACAAAATACAGTGCGCTGTAAGACGAACATTCTCACTAGGAGATGCGAGATAGATAAAAACAGGTTATCATTAATCATTCTGTTGACAGTTCATCATTCACCTTTCCTTCCGGTTTAGCAAAAGTCAGTTGTCTTATGCTTCAGGCAATGTCGAATCCACAAGTACAGTAGATAAATATATCACAACATATTGTTTTTACAAATATGTTTTTTCATGTCATATATCATATCATATAATATCATATCATATCCATCTGACCCTCCTGTATGCATTTAAACATTGGTCTATCAAACAATCTATCCCCTAAGCTTGTACAAAGATGTCTTTTTGGGTCTTGAAATGGGATAAATGTGGTCAGCTGCCGAGAAGCTCTCAGGTCATCTTACCCACCCAATTTACTTAGTTCAATCTTCCTCTCCATCTCACCACTTCCGTCCTACTTCAACCTAATCATTTGTCATGCATCACGATGCAAACCGAAGGACAAGGTTAAGCAAGGGGATGGAAACACAGTTTTATGATATTTAATTTTAGGCTTTAGTGGTGTCACTTGAATTTCCACTGTGCAGAAAAATGTGAAGCTACAACACAGTTCCAGAAAGTGTAGGGGATGTACTTATGTCAATATTTTAAGTGTACATATATAATTTCCTAAATGTCAAAAAAAAAAAAAAAACATTCCTAGGAACCTAGATTCTTAGAAAAAAGGTTTCTTCAATGCTTCTTTAAGGGTTTATTGGATAATTAATGGTTCTTAGCATCCAAAGAATTTGGATGTATTCAACTTAGTATTCAACTTAACTGAAACAAACCACATTCCATAATATTCCAGTTTTGCTTCCAGGCTACTTTCAGTGAAATAACACTAAACCTTTATGCATTATTTTTCAGAAATTCCAGAACCTGATAGTTTACCCATGTCATTAATGACTTTTTCTTCAAAGTAGAGTGGCTTGTTTGAGAAGCTCATTTGCTTCTTGATGGTAATAGGGATGTAATATGATCCAAGAGCAAATACTTTTATTTAAATGGATGCTCACCATTGCTTGGGCCAATCTTTGCCTTTGTTTGAACAATCACCTGATCAGTCTATGCAAACAAGACCTGAAACATCCTCTTTGGCTGGCCTTTCTCTGCTGATCAAGATCTGCACTGTGGTCTGTCTGAACTGCTGCTTATTCTTCCCTTCAGTATTTTCAGCTGTCTGGTTTTAACCAGCACTGTAAATAGTGTCACCTCACTATCTCCTCATTTAATACCTCACATAATAGTTTTATAGCATTCTCCATCTCACATACAACCACAAGTTAAGTGTCTAATAATGATTAAGTCAGGGTTTTTTGTAATAGGAAAATAAGTCAAATTGTTAATCCTGTATATATGTTTGCATATGTGACAATATGTGTCATTTTTATGGAAAAGACAATGACCAGCCAGATTCCTAGCAACTCTTCATCTTTGGCTTACAACTGTTGCTTCATACACTTTTTTTTTCAGGTGAACAAAAGCTATATATCAGAGCTAATGAGCAAGTACTTTTAAGCTCCTCTTGTGCTCTGTGACTCAGATGTCTGTTTTTAGTACTCAAAGGGTACTATCAGTTTCCGGCCAACAAGGCTTCCTGGTCCTCAGAGTAAATTCTAAGGCACCGGACCAGACGGCCCACCACCTCTTATGACTGCCCCCAAGAACCAAAGCAAACAAACAGTAGGGAACTGATGCTATTTGTTGGTCCAGAGTGTCAACAGGTGACTCCAGGTTTACACACCCATGGTGCCATTATGGACAACCTGCAAAAGTGTGCACCATGATGAAGGAATGCAAAATGGATTCAAATAACTAGACATGATTTAAGCCTAGCATGAAACAAAATTACACTTGACACTGAATGTGTCCATTAAAGTATAGGACTAGGTTTATTCTTTGCCTTGAGATATTTCATCATTTCACAGTTCAACATCACACAATCATAAGATTTTACATTATTGCCTTAAATGTTGTTTGTGAGACTTACTAAAATTTTCTCATAAAGAAAATTGTGCTGATGACACTAGCTCCAGCTAAGGTTTGAACCTCTCTCCACACCTTCCTCCCCCACCACTAAATGTGTCCTCTCTACTTTCATCATATGGAAATAATAGAGAGGTCAAGTAAATACCCTTTCTTGTGGGTGTTGATGGGAGGGGATAAAGGAAGATGGATGTCTCTGGTGTCCACATTGCAGGTGCTTGTTTTTAGGGCTCAGTGTTGTCTGCAAGCAGTTTCTCATTAGGAGCTGGAGAGCAGGACAGCCTTCAAGTCTCCTGCATACATACATTGTGCTTTGGACTGTGTAATTTAGGAGCCTAATTTTAGGAGGAGGCAAATCAGATTTTATTCAAAGCAGATCTGAGTCAAATGGAGATTCACCGCACTGCGGCCAGACTTCAAAACCAGCTCATTACTCGCTCTTTTTCATGTCCAGAGTGCTGCAAATCTTTTTCCTTCAGAAAAGAGCAAAAAGATTAGTCATTTGAAGTCTTCTTGTTGAGTTATCCTTGCCACACACTGACTGATACAGGAATACTTTAAGGTTTGAATTTACAAAGCAATCATTATATAGCACATGGTAAGGTTTTCAAAAAAGTTTTAGAAGCTGTAGTGTGTTAAACAAGATACATACTGTAGATGCAACAACTTTCATGGAAGATGTGTATGTTGCCAAAGCATACATATGTGTATTTTACTTATCATGGGGCGTTTAAAAATAAAAGTGGCTTATATGATTATCAAAATTGTTTGAATATCTATTTATCATATCATTGTAGCCCATAGTGATACACAAGGAAACAAACAGAACTTTAGCATAGAAGAATTATTTCTGTGTACTTTCAAGCTGGATGAGAGAAATCTTGATAAAACATTACACATTGAAATAAATTTTTTAATGTTACAAAATCTACTTTTGTAATTTATTATACAATATATGGAAATAAAGTAAAAATTTAGCAAAAGTTGTGCAAGAAAAAGTAGATGTTATATAATGCATGGACAATGTCAGTCAGGGTAAACTGTCAAGGCTTGGGAAGAATAGCAGTTGTAGCGTGACTATGCAGCAAATTAAAATTTTTTGCAACTTTAAAGGGAATGTCAGAAGTGAACAGGAACAGAACTTGTCATGACATCTTTCCTATACTGAGTTGTTTACTGCTTTGAAAGTAAGTAGCCTAGGATGCAATGCAGCTACAAAGAGCAATGTTCTGGGTCTAGATTGATACACAATTCCCCATAAAACATCTGTAAAGAATTAAGGCCTTACTGTTAAAATTCAAATGGAAAACCTTGGCTCTGGGGTCAGGAAGAAACAAGAACTAAGTCACAGGGATCTTCCTTAAAGTGGTATTTCATCCTGAAACAACAGCAAACTCAGTGAATAGAGCTCCAGACAAAAATGTATATGGTGATTTTATTTGACTGGACTCGCTCAATAAAATTATCAGTCTGCCCTTCAAGAAATACAAGGAAATACACAAGAACAACAAATTTATTTAAAGAGCAGGAAGTTCTCAGAAGCTTTCACTTGGACCACTGTAATATGTTACAGCCTTATTCAGAAGCAATCAATCTGTTAACAGTTTAACCTCAGCAATTAACATATTATTTAGTGTAAGTATAAACTACGTATGCAAACAGAACATAGTAACAATTGGATAAATAGTTCATTTGAATTTACATTGTGATTTAGACTGATATAGTCCAAAGAAATAATTATATTAATTAAAGATCCTGTAATCATACCAATCCACAATATTTGATCCACAAAATCAATTTATTGCTGCAACATGGTAGCTACATATACTCAGCAAAAAAGAAACATCCTCTCACATTCAACTGCTTTTATTTCCAGCAAATTTCTTAACATGTGTAAATATTTATATTAACCTAAAAACATTCAACAACTGCGACATAAACTGAACAAGTTTCACAGATATTTGATGAACAGAAATGGAATAATGAGTCCCTGAACAAAGGTGGGGGGTCAATATCAAAAGTAACAGTCAGTATCTGGTGTCCACCAGCTGCTTTAAGTACTACAGTGCATCTTATCCTCATGGACTGCACCAGGTTGGTCAGCTCTTGCTGTGAGATGTTACCCCACTCTTCCTCTAAGTCATTTGCAAGTTATCGATCATGTCTGGGGGGACACATGGTTACATAGGCAACCCTAGGCATCTTTCTTCTGGTGTTTTTCAGAGTCAGTGGAAAGATCTCTTTAGTGTCTTATGTTATTGTAACTGTGACCTTAATTGCCTGCCGCCTATAAATTGGTCATGTCTTAAGGACTGTTCCACAGGCACATGTGCAATAATTGTTTATGGTTCATTGAACAAGCATAAAAAACTTTGTTTAAACCATGTCCAATAAAGATCTGTAAAGCTTATTTGGATTTTACAAAATTACCTTTAAAATACAGTCTCCGGAAAAAGGGACTTTTCTTGTTTTTCTGAGTATATATCCAAAATACAACTGAGGTGGTTTAATCATCATGAAGAATAAATTTTCAATGTCTGATCTTAAAATCACTTAGTGTCTGGCAGGAAGAAGAGTCCGTTAATGAGGGCTTTCCACTTGACATTCTAACAAATAAACTGAGAACATTTTATTCTTTATTGGCCACATTCTGATCTTTTGTTGTGCCGAGAGCACATCTTGTTTAGATATGTTGTTTCTTGTATTTTATAAAAAATGAATGTGATACTGAGTTGCAGCATATACCTTGGTATGTAGTCCTCAATGGCATAAGGTAGATATGAGTATTTGCCATATTACAGCCCGTGAAAAACCCTTTTGCACTCCTCTCCCCTCCATCCAAGATAATGATCTTTAATGAATGATTTTGAGCAGTGGGGATTTTTGACTGATAGTGATCATATCAAAAAGAGTAGGGTTCAGTTCTTGAAAACCAATCAGGGTTCCATCTTAACATTTCATCTTAACCATCTGGATGTCTTCCATAATGCCACACACTCACTGATTATTCATGTAATGGACCTACACCAAAATCAGACTTGGCACCACCCAAGCATTCTTGCCCCCCTCCTTACTATGTGAGTGAGATGGCCTGTTCCTGGGCTGTTCTTTTGCATTCTCTGAGTTCTGATCTCAGATGGAGATAGAAAATGTTGTAAGCCAATGTGTGATTGTATGCATATACGAATGCTTGTAGATTTTTTGTGTGTGAGCATGTTTGAGTGTGTGCATGTGTGGACCTCAAAAAACCATGGCAAATAAGTGCACTGGCTTCTGAAGTTAAACACTTTGTCCCCATTCCTTCCTCTGCTGGAGCAGATTATCACACTCACACACACACACACACACACACACACACACACACACACACACACACACACACACACACACACACACACACACACACACACACACACAGAGAGAGAGACACTACAGCAGCAGTAATAGCAGTTGATATAGTAAATGATGTTTAATAGCTGCTGAGGCAGTTAAGTCATTCTGTGGTGGCTTGGTTAGCAATTGACATAAAAGTCTTTTCTTTGAAGATTACATACAGACTAAGTACAATCAGACAATCTGTCCTGCTGTGTTATGAGTTGAAGAGTGATTATGTCATTTCATTTGATACGCAGTAATAAAGTGAACTCTGGTTATGGGATTCTTTCTCTTAGTATACATAAATACAATCATTACGCTAGTCAAAATATAACAGTTTTAACTTTAACTGTGATTTCTCATAGAGAGGTTTAATTATGTATCAACCATGCATTATTTAATATGATAATTGAACTGTCATTCTTAATTCTTATTTCTTATGTCATGTGAATAACTGACATGAAATTCAGTTACATGGCTTGCACTGTACGTACACTGTGCTGTTGTTATACAGCTTAGAGCTGATTATTAATTTCTATATGAATAAAGATTCTGGAGCACAATTAAACAAATAAAAAAGAATATACATTGTTATTTCATTTGCATATGGTTTTCAGAATGGTGTGTCTTTTAATAGTTATGCCAAAAGAAGATGTTAATATCTCAGAATTCTTTACTAGGTCAGTATGGTTACAAATAGATTTGCTATGAAAACACCATCTTCCATTCATCCATTTCTGTTCAAAATTCCTTTATGCTTGTGGGAATCATCTTAGGAGTAAGAGAAGAGAGTTGACAGAAACTCTTTGCCTGTCTCAACATGTCTCTTCCATATGTCTAGGAAGGTTTTGAGGCCATTAGCATGATCTTTCCCATCTAAATGCTTGTTTAGACTGAATTCTAGAAAGCATTTGTTTGTTTTGTGGAAATTGCAGCATTGTTGTTGTTTTTTTATCATGTCTTCACAACTATGAATAATTGTTTATGAATCAAAGGTTCTCAGGAAAAGGAATAAAATCAAAGTAATCTCTTAAATTGAGAAAGGGCAGGGAAAGTCATACTCACCATATGATATCTGGTCAAGAGCAAGTCTGCTAATCCTCGCAGTGAACAATGTGATCTGTCTGCCAGTCCATGACCTGTTTTCTTTCTTTCAAAGCTTAAACAATCCTAAAAGCTTCCTACCTGAATCCTTTAACCAAATACTGTGAGATACCCTCTTGATATTCTAGAGCTCCATTATTTACCAGGAGATTTTAGGGATTAGCTCATCCAAGCCATTACCACTCAAAGACTGAGAAATGGCTTTTACACAGTTCACCTGCTAAAGTTTTAAGTGACACCATCATATTTTTAAAGGAACTACTGATCACTTTTTTTTACTCAAAACCTTTCCAAATACTAATTAATTCTAGAAATTCGCCTTGTAACAAATGGAAAATACAGATTGCATTTTGAGAAAAGCTTAGAATATTTGCCATATTTGTATAGCTATACACACACAGTATTTTCACTTCTTAATAATAATTCTCCTTTGACTCTGCCACAGTAGCTAGTCTCTTTCTAGACTCAACCACAAACTCTTTAGAGCTGGTTGGATAAAGAGTGAATGTCTCAAATGGGGGTACATTGATGGTGTGCAGTGAACAGTGCTATCTCCATCTATACAAGGTATCCATATGGGTGGCGCAAAGTGGTCTTCCATTGTCAGCATAGAAATTCCAAAGTGTAGATTTTTGCTTTTCCATAAAGTGTCTGTGAAGTTTTGCATACCACAGACTGGTTATCTGGCCAAGCAACTGAACATTGTACACATTCTCATTGATTTGACTTTATAAATCTGCTAGAATATTGTTGCTAGTTTTAGTATATATTTACATACATGGACTATGGCTATCCATATTTTGTAGTCTCTGACTTCCTGGTGGATTATGTATATTTATTGACCTTAACATCTATCTCTTGAAGGAAGGACAATAGGAAGCCTATGTACAGCCACTGACCCTTACAGCCAAGCCAGTACGGAAAGTGTCCACTTCCAGCAGCTGCTTAGCAGGAGGTTAGCTGTTGTTTCAGAGTGTTTGCCTAGGCTGGTATACCTAACCTTAGTGTGTTGCTTCACATGACTTATCCTGCACAAAACACATCTGGATATGTACTTTTTGATGTGCCATTTTAATAATAATTGGAAAACCTTTCATGACATAAGTGAATTTTTCTAACTAATAATATTTCATCAGCACTAGATGTTGTAGACATATAAGATACAGTATAAAAATGTAAATAAAGCAGCACTTAGCAGAAACAAGTTTTAAAGCTATTTTTGCTTAATTTATTGTTGCTTATTTCATACTTCATCGCAATTTGTAAACAATAGAATCTTGGTCTGATGATGTGGTCTAATAATGGGATTAGGAAAATTTTGATTAAAGCCCTTTAATGCTTAAAAAAAGAATTCCTACATCAGTATGTGCACACCATAAAGCTGAGTAAAGTGTCTTTCCCAAATTAAACAGAATGGCTTTGACGTGACTGCATGGGCATTAAATAAAATAAGTTGTGCCACAGAAATTAGAGAGTCATATGGCAGAGTTCCTTCACATAAGGAACTGACTCAAAATTGGGAGATGCATTTCCCTTCTTCTACACTGAGTGGCAGGAGATCTGTTGTGAATATTTTTCTCTTGTGGTTGGTCTTTCTCTCCAAGGCCATTTACTTTAATTCATCTCAGCTGCCTTCACTCCCATTGTAACAGAAACCAAGGGCACAGAATCCATGAGTTTAGCCCCGGTGCTGTTTCTTATATAGGCAAGAATATCTGGTATGAATTGAAGTATAATTTCTGGTTTAGTGTGTTGAGTAACATTTCCTTATTGTAGTTGGTGTCCTCCAGTCATGTCCAAACTTTGACAATCTCTAATTCTGTATATTTGCAAAAGCAGACTATTTTTTATACTTCAGTCTGTCTGACATGTCATTGCACTGCATGGGGTATTCCACAACATGACTGATGGGGAAATCTCCCATTCCTGCTGCACATATTGCAACCTCAAGTAAGAACATATTATGATCTCATGTTTTAATCTGGAAAAAAGAGATCACTGGTGTTTGTTTTAGTTTTATTTGAGAGGCGTCCAACCCTACGCACACCATGACCTGTGGTACCATTACTCATCTTGAAAACCTTAAATATACACACCTTTATAAACCAGGCTCTGCTTTTCAAAATATATAGAAATGATGTGCCACCTCCTCTGTGCTCCATCTAACAGTTTTTCACATTTGACATTAATGAAAAGGAATTTTGTTGTCCAGTGATTCCACTCACAGTTCTCTTGCTCCTCCAGTGGACACATCCATATGTGCTTATTCCAGCTGATGAATCTCCCGTATGAATCAGCGCTAAGTCTCAGGCCAGGCTTGAATGTATGTGTTGGACTGGGCTACACATTTCTGGAGACCACACAGGTTTCCTGCCTGACGGCCAACTCTCTCTGCTGCCCTCCATCTTCTCCATGGAGATGAGGTCATAAGTTCAACATCAGCAGGAAATATGGACAAGACAGAAGCTTACAAACCTGAAAAATTCCCTCCAACTCAAAGAGACGGTGAAAGACAATTATCTTCATTGTGTTCATTTATCATTTATTTTAAAAAATCCTTTAACATGTTCTTCTAATGCATAACTAGACAATAGGATTTCAATAAGTGTTCATAGGTAATTTCCCATTAGGGACAAAAGAAAAACTATATGCTTTCAAAATAATGAAATGAAATATTTCTAAATAATTTCTGTATTGATTATTATAGTATTTGTGCAATAACTGTTGTTCCAAGCTTCTTGGAGAACTTCTGTACTTAGATTCCATGATGTTTTTATCCGAAACATGGTCTATTACTTTCTTTGGTTCATTATCGAAATGTACTTAAAATTAAATACAAAGCAGTTCTTGGGAACATTGGAAATATGTTTTTTTTTTTTTTACCCTACTGAATCATTAATGCAGCAGGCTTATATACTAAAATAAAAAAACTTACTATTCTTGTGAGAACATTCCATAATTCTTAATGCGATTAATTAATAGTATGCTACACTCACTACACTCAATAGCCAAAATGAATTTATTTTGGGGGGTTTTAACACCCCCCAACACACGCACACACACACACACACACGCACACACACACACACACACACACACACACACACACACACACACACACACACACACACTCATACACACACTCATATGTATAACTACTGAAATATCCTGCTCCCAATGGATAGAGTTGCCTATGCATGACTTTTTCATCTGAAAACATGTGCTTTCAACCTGTTGTCTTGGCTGTGTTATTAAAGCCACACTGAAGAGAAGCCTCGGTGTGGGTGAAATGACCCTTAACCTGTCGCTTTCCTACACAACTCCCTTTTCCGTCATATCCTCACACAAATATACAGAAACACAGATTATTTCATTACCTATGGAGCCACCACGGGGACCAAGATGAGAAAATATTAGGCAGTGGGAGCAGCAGGAGCAAAAGTGAAAACAGCAGAAGGACACAGTGGACATGGAAGACAGAGAGATGGTTGGGGAGTAGAAGAAAGAGGGTGATCTCATCCAAAGCGTTGAAATCTTGCTGTTGTAAATGAGTTTATCATACCACCATGGTCCGCCATAAATGACCTCAGCAGACATGCTTTCGTAGTAAGCTAAACCAATAAGAATGTGCAGGAAGGAAAACAGAGCCTGAAGTGAACAGTACTACTTCTGGACCATAAATACTGCTGGCTTTAACCTCCAACATGTGTGGTGAGAGGTTGTGTGCTGGTTTGTGTGTGGGATTGTGTAAGTCGAGACGTCACCTTGTAGCAGTACATTTGTAGGCATGGAGGACGGCTCCCTCTGCTGTGGAAAGGGACTTCCATACGTACCTGCATTTCCAGTGGGCTTCTAACCCAGAACAGATGTTCATAGTAAACTGCACTGACCCGCAAAGGCCCCTCCAGTGTGGCTAGGCTCTGGACACCAGGCTGTGAAGGGCTGGGACACTCAACACCTGATCAAACTGCGAGCTTTACAATAAGGAGGTGTAAAACTTTCTCCCTGTGTACTCCAAAGCCAGAGGCCTTTCAGCAACAGCAATATATTAAAGTCTAATTGGGTAGAGCAACAGACTACAGGCTCCCGCAGGAGGGTTATGCAGGCTGTTACAACCTGCCTTGCGTTACAAGGTCTGCTCACATGGAATGACCTCTCAACTCCATATTCTAATCTCTGAAAACATCTGAAGCTGGATGTGTGCATGATCTACTTTATCATGCAATTACCTCACTTGCATTTTCCACAGCCACTGCAGCTGGAAATGACAAACTTAATGTTGCAGTAAATCCTCTTATTGACTCTCACCTTATTCATTTTTAAGTGACAGAAGTATGTGTAGAAGTAAGTATGATGAATGTGCAATAAAAAGCAAAAATATCTATTTTTAGCACATAACAAATAGAAATTATGTTATAGGTCATAAGTGTCCCAGCACTGCAAGGAACGAAAAAAGAAAAGTGGAGTCCACTGTGAGGTCAAGTCTCTCAGAGGGTGGCGCTTTGATGAACTAAAAAATTCTGATAGCGATCATGAATGGCACATTTATAAAAGACACAAACAAATGGAGCCAATGGAAGTCCATCCACTCCTTTTAGTTTTAATGGTGGTCTTCTTAGATCACCCAGTGAAGCAGGGTAAAGACCTGTTCACATGCTATTAAACAATATCCAGGTCAGATAGGAGTGTAATCTACTCAGTATGGATAGAGTTTATTTTGTTGGGAAAGCTAAAACAATCAAAACCAATATTTACAGAGGAAATGCAGCCAAATAGGCAGTCTATTTCCCAGAACTTTAACTAGCAAATTAATTTGAACTCCAAATTACAGCATATTCCTCCTGTTCTTGCTTGAAATGCCATACTCAGGCCTACTCCTATGTTGAGAGAATTTTTTTAATGAAACAAACCATTGTACTATAAACCAGAATAATGCCTTAACATAGCACAAGTTTGCAAAACTTTTAACCTAGCCACACAGAGAACCATGCAGAAGTGTAGGCTATCAAGGTCATTGTCAAGAAGGACAAAGTCATTTTGCCAGGTCAATCCTTCCATATATCCCTGATGATTCGCTTTATACACCTTGGTGGTCTCATTTTTGGACACTATTAAACCAGCATTATTTTTCTTCCCCTTGACCCCTGGTGATGGC